>NC_062542.1:7752351-7867351 GCF_022655615.1 Tachysurus fulvidraco
TAAACACAAGTGTGCCATACAAGCACATCTGAAATGAATTAGGAGCCTATTTTTAGGCAAAATCTACCATCAAACAGTCTTTGTATATTAATAGTGTTGCCATGAAACACCTTTATGACAGTACCAATTTTTAATAATATCATACAATGACACCTTATGTTATAAATCATGATCTATCAGTTTGAATTGAAGATAAGAAAAACAGCTGATCTTTATTTTACACTGATGACAGCTGTATGATAAATTCTTTTGAGCATAAGATTGACAGTTTCCTTCCGAGCATAACCACATCCCATATATAAAAGGATGTGCACACATTTCACAACAAGGTTAGTGTTTTAGTTTTTTTTTCTTTTCATTTTTCCCCTAAAAAAGTTCTGATTGCTTTCACATAGCAATTCACCATAAGAATCACATTGAAATTAAGATTTGGTTGGAGTTTGAAGGATGAAGGTCATCTCTGTCTGTTGTTTTTCAGTTATTTGAAAAAGTGGAAGAGAGACGAGGCGTCGGAAAAATGCTGCCTTTGTTTCCTTTTTGCTATTTAAATGAAACCTATGAATGTCTGAACTCTATTGGAATTACATTACCGTGGTAACAATAATTGCTACTGGCATGTGAAAAGAAGTTCAATGAATCACTACCACATGTGATCCTGCATCTCACTGACTGCTGATATTTTAGAACTTCTTAAGCTAGTAATTACATATTTCCTTTATTTAGAAATGAACTACATTAATGAGATATTGATGCCAAGTTTTTAAGGTTAGTTACCTATAACAAATCTGTTCAATTCATAAAAGGTTCACAAGTAGATTTGTACACTTACTTATGCTTCTTTCACTATGTTGCATTTACTACGTCAGCTAACACACGCCAATATTGCAATCTGTGAAAAGGCTACCGGTGAAACAAAACAAACAAACAAATAAAAACTGTTAAAAGTGAAGTGGACATTCCACATAGAAGTGGGAGAACTGTTTGTCTGTCAGAGCAGACACACACCATCAGCATTGGGAATGTGAGCCTTTGCCAGTTTTCCAGTGCTTTGTTATGTAGATGCAGGTGGTCATTTCATTCACACATCAAGGCCAGGCTTTATTGTGCTTTGCATAATGTCTCAGGATACAGCTGCATAGACACAGCCAGAAGTCAGACCCTAAGCCTTGCGTTTCATCATAGCATCTACCCGAAAGCCAGAGTATCTGAAAAAGATGAAAGTGCCAGATTGTACACAAAGCCTCACAAAGCCACCATTATGAAAAATATATTCGGTTATCAGTGAATTTTAGAAAAACACTAGAGAAGTCATATCATGTGTTTGTGTGCTACTATTCTTTTTCAACCAGAACAGCAGCAACTATTCATTTGCTTTTACTCATTATTTGGAAACTGATTAGCTTTGCCTAATATTTCTATTATCACTCAAATCATGTATGATATTGTACTGTCAAATATTTATGTTGGATTAATCTTAGATCATTTTACCTTTTGATGTGTCTGTCAGTAGGCGGTACAGGCATAAAGGTTTCATGTTTTCTGTCTGTCTGTCATTCGATGTGCCATGTAATTATATCTCAAGATGTCAGAATACAAAACACAGGGTTTAAATGACCAAATACCACTTAAAAGTGTACATGCCAGTTTATGTCTAGATATCTTTACTTTATATGTGAATTGTGAATTCAGATTTCTCTATATAGAATTTATGGAGTTATAATAATGTAATGCTACATTCTGTATGACTAAGGCATTTTTGTCAGTTAAAGAGTAGGGAAGAGAAACAGTCAGTGAGAGAAAGAAAAAAATACTTTTCTTGTGTGCTAAGAATGTCTTTAGTATGAGTTGGTTAAAAAAAAAAAGAAAGAAAAATGAAAAAAGAAGAAAGAAAAAACACCCACACGCATTCATTAGCAAATGTCAGAGAATTAGTTTGCATGACATTTTTTAATCCTAACCTGTTGGAAACAGCACACATGCTTTGCCAGTAGTCATCAATATTTAACAGCTGTTGTTGTTATGAGCTTTTTGCTCTTTTTTTTTTTACTGTTAATGTGGCTTTACAGGCTTGCACGCAAGGGTTTGGCTGGGTGCCAGTAGTCTGTCAGGGACACCAGGAGATTGACAAGAGGCTTGTTCGCGTGACAACAGCACTTCGGTCAGCCAACTCAAAGCTCTAAAAACTGTGCCTAGCTATGCCTCTGTCTCGCTCTGCTCCAATCTTTCCAACCCTGTTTGAATGAAGGAGGGTTATTTAGCAATTGACTATTCATAAGAAGAGCTGGCTTACAGAAATAAACCTTTTGTCCTCCCCAGAGACACAGTCGTACTCAAACGTTAGAGTGTACATACATCAAAGGGAAAATAATCTGAATGCTAAGTGGCATGTCAAATTTAATAACTGTTTAAAAGTATTTCTCTCATTGCAAATCCAAATACAACACATAGCCTTGTTTGACTCTTCTTAAATATATTAAATGGATTAAAAGAAATTGAAATAATAAGGTAACAATAAATACACTATAAATATGAACACTAAATTAATAATAATAATAATAATAATAATAATAATAATAATAATAATAATAATAATAATAATAATAATAATAATAACCAAGTAGAATGTACAAACTTCCATGTACTTCTAAATATACATATGCATCTCAGTATACATTGATAATGAAAGTGAAACATAACTGAAATAAAATAATGCTGTCCAAAAAGTCCTCCAATACTATCCAAGCAAAATGTAAATAGCATTCTTTATTTACTGTTCAAATGTAGTGTGGCTAAATGTTTCTACTTATTTTTTCTAGGGCACAAACACATACTTCATAGAGATATTAGCAGAAATAGATAAAGATAAACTGATTAGCCATAATATTAAAACCATGTGCCTAACATTTTGTAGGTTTTGCTTGTGCCACCGAAACAGCTTTTTCCTGTTGAGCCACAGACTTCACAAGACTTCTGAAGGTGTTTTATGGTATCTGACACCAAAACTTTAGCAGTAGATCTGTTAAAACCTCTAAGTTTTAAGTGTTAATGCTATAAGTTTTGGGACCTACATGGATTGTGCTTGATTGTCCAGCATTTCCTTCAGATTCTTGATCAGACTGCGAACCAGGGAATTTGGAGGCCACGCTAATTCTTTGAACACATTATCCTGCTGAAAGAGGCCACTGCCATCAGAGAATACTATTGTCATGAAGGACTTGGTCTGCAACAATGGTGGGCGGTTCATGTCAAGTAACATCCTGCTGGGATTCCCAGCAGATTACTGCCCAGGACCTCACACTGGCTCGCACTGTGCATGCTTCTTCTCATAGTGTATCCCGATTCTATCTCTCCCCCAGTTGAGCAATGCACATGCACCTGGCTATCCACATAATATAAGAACAATTAGACCACCTTCTTATGTTACTCCATGGTCTAGATCTGATGCTAATGTGCCCACTGAAGGTGCATTCAGCAGTGGACAGGGGTCAGCATGAGCACTCAGACTGGTCGATGATAACTAGAAACCTTCAAAAAAGTTTAACTGATTAGACCAGAAAGTGCCTTGTAAAAATAAAGCAGAATTTAAAAATCAACCCTGACTTTGAGAAAATGCCATTGTTTCCAATTTACCAGTTGTCAACACCCCAAAATACCTGCTGTTTTGAAGAAGCTATGACCTGTTCATCTGGTCATTGTAATTTGGTCACTCAGATCCTTACTTCAAAATTAAGATGTGACTGTTCACATGCTGCCTAATGTATCCAATGCCTTGGGATATGCCATTTTAACTAGATAAGCAATGTTATTTTCATCTGTCAGTAGTTTTATTATTGGTGTAAAGTTGCTCTGGCTATGTACTTTTTAATTAACTTACATATCACTTTTTAATTTAATTCCCTGGACAAACAGGCAAGCATAACATGGGACTAGGCAAAAACAATGGTGTTTAGGTTTGTCCATTTCCATGATTTGAAGAATAAAACCATGATTATAGTGATTTTTCTTCCTCCAATAATTTGTTTAAAATAATTTCAACAAGATTTACTCATCACATCCTTTTTCCAATCTGCTAAACATGAGCGGTGTCATTTTCAAACTTCATGTAAAAAAAAGGAAATGCTTAAAATAAGTAAGACATTCTCAGACCTACTAGTATTATTCCAACAGTTTACTTTTATGCCATTTGCCAGCCAATTGTCAGAGTAAATAGTAGTATAAGAATTATAGTATACAAAATTAAAGAAATATTTTCTGTATGAATAATTCCTTTGCTCTATATTTCTTCTACAGCCAGTCAAGAGAAGCAGTTGATGAAGCCCCTCAGCCTTCCGTCCATCAATGACATCAGGAAGGAAACTGTGTCAGTTTTGCCTTTTACCTCTGAGAGTGAACTGCTGCTGGAGGTATCTCATGTCCATATTTCTATAAACTAGGTCCTTGTACTTGTTAATCGATAACTTACTTAACTTCCCACATACTCATTACTATCAATACATGTTTATAGTTACAGGCATAGAGAGATGTGGAATTTTAAGATTATTAAGAGGCTAATTTTATAGAAGCATTACATTTTACAGCATTTGGCAGACATCCTTATCCAGAGCAACTTACATTTTTATCTTTTGTGCATATGAGCAGTAAAGGGAGTTGCTCAAGGACCTAAAAGTGAGAGCTTGGTGGCCTTGGGATTTGAACTCACAACCTTCCAGTAATCTAATACCTTAACCATTGAACTACAGACAGTTGAGGCAAACAGTTACATTTTAAGCTCTTATACAGAGCAACTTACATTTATACAACTAAGCAAGTCAATGTTAAGGCCCTTGCTCAAGTGCTCAACAGTTTGGTGGTGCTGGGATTCAAACTCACAACCTGCCAAGAAGTAGTCCAACACGATATGAAATTAGGGACCCTTGGGACAAAAATTCCATGTCCTTGTCAGTAAAAATCTTGTTGACATGTTTTCGTTTACTTTTGGTGGATGGATTGGTTAATCTGATAATTTTCTCAAAAGTAAACATTATATAGTTTAAAATAGTTAACAATGTGGAGGTCATAATTGTTGTGATATATCTTGAGCTCAGTGATGGGAGTCTGTTTTAGTTAGTGTAACTGCTGACATTTTAAAGACTGAATTGCATTTAACATCTGTGTCATCTATTATTAGTTGTTGTGATGGAGGTCTTCAACAATCATTTATCATTATTAGTATTACAAGAAGTCTTGCTGAGATTATAAAAGTGGATCAATAACCAGGGGTCTGTTCTACATACCCCTAGAGAACATAGTCATGCCTTCTTCTATTCATGTTCTTAATTATGATTGGTAAGGTTTGGCTAACCTCTTGTGAACCCAGTGTAAATTGTGAACCCAGTGTTGCACCCAGTGTAAATTAAGGCTCCTTCTATCTCATACAAAGGCCAGCAATATCAGAGACATTTTGCTGCTCACAGATACAGTGAAATTTAGTCCTAAACAGATTTTCTGTTGGCTGTGGTAAAGTTTTGCATCTTCTTGGTGGCCTTCTGGGAGTGAAGAGAAGTCACCACACCCTTTTCCTTGGAGGACTTTGAAATGCATCTGGTGATGCTTTGTTAAAGTCTTACCAACGATGTGAACATTTTTGATCATCAAGAGATGTATTCTATTTTGAATCATAAATCCAAATACAAATAAACAAACAAAGAAACAAACAAAATAAACATGTTATAATAAGAAACAGCTGTAGATGAATAGAAGATAGGGATGGTCTTCTAAACCCTTAAAGTCCAGATTTTTGATTTCCCACAGGACAATCTTACGAATTCTCACTTTTCTAGTACATTAAAAAAAATTCACACTAAAAAATTACTGAACTATACTTTTTTCAACATTAACACAACAGACAGTTACTGAGCTACTACAGAAACGCATACACTGTATGAGATGCACACAATGACATGATGTGTACAGCTAAATAAGATGATCATAACAGACAAAGTTATTAGAATTTGTCTTCATAGTTTCTGGCTTTTCAGCACACTGCTGACCTGCTCTGTCTCATATTAAAGTGGAGGTGACAAGGCTTGGCCCACAGCTCACTTCAACTCACGCGATAATCATCTCACAGTAGAAACAAATGCTGGTAACAGATGATAATACTCAGAGGCCAAGTTTCACTGTCTACTCACTATCTCCTTTACGTGTTTTTTTAAGGACGTATAAACATCCTAAAATATAAGCTGCTTTTGCTTTTACAAGAAGCTCTCGGGCAGTCTCCCTGTGCTTATCATTCATTTATCAAGCTGAACATGAATAGATTTATTTGTAAATCATTCATATGTGTTTACTCGAGAAATTCGATATTCAAAAAAATCCCCTAAATGTGTTTAATGCACTTTTAAATGATTTCTAAAAGATTTGCTCATTTTTAATATGCTTATGTTTCATTTAGCTGCTGCCTAGTATCGAGAGTCTCTTATTAAAAATACAGGTTCATGTTAATTCATTGGACATGGACTAAGGATACCATGATAAATTTAGTAAAAAATTAGTTTTATATTAGTGCCATTAATTAAAGAATATAAAAACTTTTTTTTTTAAAGTGAGTCAACACAAACCCATAAATTAAATTTAGGATTAATAAAATTAATTACCCAATATTAGTAATGTGTTCCTATTAAAGTAGCACTTTGTGAGTGGGTATATTATTATTCTGTATTATTATTTATTAGTCTACTTCCAGTTTCCTTCTTTCACCCTGCACACTGCTCCTCAGGGTACGGTTTTGAGAATCATCCAAAATTGTTGTTGCTGGGTGTTCAGCTGAGTAGAGCTACAGAGATTGTAAGGGTAACTTTGAATAAGATCTAAATAATTTTCATATTCATCAAACCATTTAGTGAACCCTTGTCACAAAGAAGTGTCTCAGTCATGCAGGAAGTCACCTAGTGATCCAGAAAGTGAACACTTCCCATAAGATAAAAATACACAAATAATAGCACAAATCAGCATAGCTATGATGTTTCAACTAGTAAACTTTATTGAAGGTCTTGACATGCACCAGAAGGTATCCAGATGATTCTGATCACTCTTTCAGTTATCTTCAGTTCATAGAACTAGTTGCAAATGCAACTAGCATCATGCTTGGTTATACAACTTTTC
Source organism: Tachysurus fulvidraco (assembly GCF_022655615.1). Lineage (NCBI taxonomy): Eukaryota > Metazoa > Chordata > Actinopteri > Siluriformes > Bagridae > Tachysurus > Tachysurus fulvidraco. The sequence goes on from NC_062542.1 coordinate 7,759,495, forward strand.
AGAACCATATGTGAAACATACAAGTAGTGAACTGGTGTAAAATACTGTATTTATTATTATTATTTTGTTGTTCAGTCCCTAACAGGCTTTGCGCTGGTTATAAGCAGTGATGGAATGGTCTTCTACACTTCCTCTACTATAGTGGACTATCTGGGCTTCCACCAAGTAAGTTTTAGATTATTATCTATGCAACTTTCACTCGGGAATCTGATAATAATATGATAATTAACCTGACAAACTATAAACTCTGATAGAAATTTGATAAATTTGATAAAAATGAAAGAGTATTTATGTTTGGCTAGTGTTTTAGCAAGCTGTCGTTTTTTTATTGTCACATATACATTACATGACAGTGAAATTCTTAATTTGTATATCCCAACTTTGGAAGTTAGGGTCAAAGCACAGGGTCAGTCATGATACAGCATCCTTGTAGCAGAGAGGGTTAAGGGCCTTGCTCAAAGGCTCAACAGTGGCAGCTTGGCTGCAGTGTTGGGGCTCAAACCCTGATTTTCTGATCAAGGATCTAATTAACCACTTCAGCTACCACTGCAAATATTCTTATTATTATTTTATTTTTATTTTTTGTTTTGTATTTTTTTCTGACAACAGGAATTCTATTCAGATTCGATTATCTAGTGCATTTGGAAGTCAACTTTTTTCTTTTCATAAGTCAAACTTATGCTTCCTCTCTCCCAAGTTTTTTTTCTCTCTGTAGTACTATCAGTTTAATCCTTACAATCCTTTTGCCTTTCCTCTATTCATAGACTGATGTGATGCATCAGAACTTCTTTGACTACATTCACATAGATGATAGGCAGGAGTTCAGGCAACAGCTCCACTGGTCCATGAATCCCTCAGTGAACCCTGATCAGGACAGAGGAAATGGTATGCTACATTTAATTACATCAAAATTACCTGGATTAATTTTGTAATGTATTTTTCTAAGTTGTATTTTAAGCATTTACACTGCCCTCCAAAAATATTGGGACAGTAAGGCCAATTTTTATGTCTTTTTGCTATACAAATATACAACCAAAAAACCCCAAAGACAGCAGTCAGTGACATCATTAACAACCTCCAATAGGCCAGAGGTGAAGGCATTGCATTCCACTTTTTCAAATAATATTTTAAGAACAAAATAGTACAGGCCAAACCCGAAGACAAAGCATCACAACGCCAGACTGTAAACCATTAAGAAATTCAGAGATAAGTTCTGCAACCAAGATTAACCTTTACCAAAGTAGAAAGCCAACATGAGGAAAAACAAAGGATGTACTCACAATGGTGATAATGTCATAGTGTGGTCTGGCATGGGTTTCTAAAATTTACTGAGTATGTCAATAGGGTAGCAGCAGAATTAATTCAGATGTTTACAGGAACATATTTGCCTGGCAAATTACACTTCATGCAGGACAGTGACCCAAAACACACTGCTAACACATCAATGGATGTAATCAGGGGAAAGTTTTTAGACTGGTCAAGCCAATCATCAGAGACGTATATGCAGTCAGACATTAAGTGGTATTGACTTCTAGACAAGAATATTACAAAACCAAAGGTGCCATTTTTAACACACTTAAATCTATATATCGGGAAAATCTTTATCTCAAACACAAATGTGTAGAAAAAATGAATATATAAGGAATTGGCCTTACTGTTCCAATAATTTGGGGGACTGTACATCACAAAACTCACTATGTTATACAATTTATATATATAACAGTAGCTGACCCTAAATAATAACTTTTATTATTTTTATTATTGTCTACTTTACAGGTGATGATTTTGTGGTTAGCAGTTTACTTCACTCCCACAATAATGATGGAGTTCCTCCAGAGTTTTCTTCCTTCCTTAACCGGTGTTTCATCTCCAGAGTGCGCTGTCTGCTGGACAATACCTCAGGGTTTCTTGTAAGTTAAATCCGGCTAAGAGAGAGCTTGTTTTTTTCATTTAAATCTAAATTTAGTTTAATATTTAAATAGTTGTGTTTGATGTAATCATGTTGTGAATAGTTTCTCATTTTGAAATAAATAGATTGTTCTCAGAAACACAAGATGACATTGACATATGCATTTATTATATTTATACTCCACTCTACAACTAAATCAGAGAATGTATAAGGTGTAAATTTAAACCTTTCAGAGAATCATTTACTTTAAAAGGATACCACAATTATAAATTAGCCTTCAATATGAAACAGTTTATAATTTATCTGATGATTATGACTGGTTCTTGACTAAGAGGTCTGTCTGAATCGGTTCATTTGAAACAACTCAAAACTGGTGGGTCTGGATGTTCTCTGAAGATAAACACATTTATCTACTTTTTTTTAAAAAGACTATGCAGTTCCAAGGACATCTAAAGTTCTTGTACGGACAGAAGAAGACGACAGCATCTGGCACGATCTTACCGCCGCAGCTAGCTCTGTTTTGTGTGGCCAGGCCTCTGCTCTTGTCCTCAATCACAGAGATGAAGATAAAAAACACAATAATTAAGGGAAAGCACAAAATCACAGGCAACAACATGATTCTAGATCATAGGTATGCCTCACTGTCTTATCTTGAGTTCTTGCATAATTTAGACTACAAAGTCACATTTGTTATTAATTTAGATTTATGATTAATTCATGAAAAAAAATTAATGAATTAATTAATTGCTGGTATACACAGATGTGTTCTTATGAAGCAGTGTGTCTTATAATGTAAGCAAAATCTAAAATCTTTTAATACTTTCTCACCTACAGTGACAGAGAAGAGCACTTGAGAAAGCACTCAGTGATGAACGAAGGCAGAGAAACACTTTTTCTGAATTCTTCCATTCCAGTAGCCACTTTACTTCACCCTACATCAAGGGCGCCATTTTCCAAAGAAAATGTAAAATTCAAGAATGAAGACTACAACAGTAAGGAAGAGCCTTTTAAAAGAGACTGTTTAGTTGGCCAGAAAGCCCCTGATACAACATGGCCTCCCAGAGGTCCTTATGGGCCGTTCTGCAATGGTAATAGCGTCAACATGTTGCTTGGTGGTCGAGTAAGCAAGCACGGTCACAATGGGAAGCCCTACAAAATATCCCCAGTGTACTACAACAGCACGACAGAGCTTTATATTCCAAAGATCTATGGGAGTCTTCCTCCACAAGAAGTGGTGGAAGGTAATTATTTGGACAGCAACAAAAGTGAAAATAGCTGTTATGATGTCCAAAGACAAGTTTATGATGCGCATATGATAGCCGAGTTACCGATCAAGGTAGAGCAAGACTCTGATGCAGAAAACGATCGTGACTATTATGATCAGGCTTGGACGGAACGTGAGCATAATCTCAGCTCTTATGATAGCCTGCAAATGAAAACAGAAGATAGTTACTATGAACAGTATATACCCTGCCAAAAAAACACAGGAAGTAATGGACAACTGTACAGTAACCAGTACTCAAATGCCTTTGGAACAACTGCACCATCTGTAAAGTGTGCCCTTGATAAAGATCCAGAATATCCCCGTTCTGCGAGGCTAGGACACTTACAACCACTCTGCAGTAGTCAAAGTAGTAACTGTATAGACAGCTACAATGCTGGTACTATGGAGCACAAGGGCTTCATAAATCAGGATTACAAACTTGGATATCAGTTCAAAGGACAAGGGCTGCTTCATTCCATCAAGCGTGAGCCTATGGAGTCTCCACCCTGGCATGAAAATGAATATGAACAGATGGGTGGGCAATGGAATATGATGCCAAATTCCATAATGAATCTTGGGCAGCCCAAAGCTAATCCATATGTCTTTATGCAGTAACATAACATGACACTCTGCCATGTAAAGTCTACCTTTGTTATCACTGATAAACCAAAGATCAACGATGCTCGATGAAACCTCTAGCAAACACTTGTGGTTCTTAAAAAAGTCAAATTATACATGATAGATATGCAAGGCATTTATTGTTACAGATCTTTACGTTTCAGGATATGGGAAAGAATTATTTTTTATTAATTAAACATTTGTATTAAATGTGTATTTTATGAACTGTTGTCATGTTTGCTTGTTTTTTGTTCTCATTTTTAACATACTTTTGATAGAATAATTCTAATATTTGCATTAGGTATTAGTAATTGTTGATCCATCAGAATCTTGATATTTGACCTGTATGTACTGTATAATGATAAACTGTTTATTGCACTCTTTTAAATATTGTAGTCATACTATTAAACAAAAACTTTACCAAATGCACTTAAGTTGCACAGTGGCACAGAAGTTAACATTATAAATGTGGGTTTCTGCTATTTCTGTGGTTTCCTAGAATTTTGGATCTGAATGAATAAACATTGTGTAAAAACATATTTTGCATGTTTCTTTGACCTAATGAATATGCACCTTAACACTCCTAAATGCAAAATAGTAATCTGGAAATTGTGAAAAACAATTGTTTATTGAATTTTTTTTTTTTTAGGTAAGAAGAAAATAATGTATTTATTCACAATGTATGTGTACCTGAAAGACAAAAACAACCCAATGGGGAAGCATGATGTAGATTCCTTGAATAGTTCTTAAACTAAGCCAAAATAAGATATCCATATGTACATCGCCCTGGATAAGGGCGCCTGCCAAATGCCATTCATGTAAATTTATACAAGGCTACGCTCACATCCTTGCTCTGAAACTTGCGGCAGCATCACGTCTACCATTGCAGGCTGAATAGCCATACCCAGTACCACTCTGCTCATAGTCTTCCAGTTGCATCACTTCTCATTTACACACTTCTGGCAGCTCTTCACCACTTGCTGCTGAACTCACAATCCATCATCTACAATTCCTATCCAAACATCAGCACTGCCAGCATACAACTTATAGATCCATGTGAATGAGTTTTAAGTAGAAATATTAATCTAAAATTATATTCTGTTACAAGAGCACAAACCAGTTAACAACCTTATTTGTTAGCATGAGACATAGGAACAGTTTCTTCCCTCGGGCAATCCATCTGATGAACACTTAAAACACATCTGATGAACACTTAAAACACATCTGATGAACACTTAACACACATCTGATGAACACTTAACATACACAGAACAAACCCTATTCTTATGTTGTTTACACATACTTATTTATATTTCAATTTGCAGATACATATTTCAATTTGCACATTTTTCCATTGTACATACAACTGTCTTTATTATATATGTGTTCATTTCTTATCATTGCCATTCTGTTTACACTGTGGAGCTCCTGTACAAGAACAAATTCCTCGTATGGGAAAACATTCATTCCTTAATTTTCTAGCGCTTATCCGAACTTCTCGGGTCACAGGGAGCCTGTGCCTATCTCATCTGTGCGTCATCGGGCATCAAGGCAGGATACACCCTGGATGGAGTGCCAACCCATCACAGGGCACACACACTCTCATTCACTCACACTCTCACACACTATGGACAATTTTCCAGAGATGCCAATCAACCTACCATGCATGTCTTTGGACCGGAGGAGGAAACCGGAGTACCCGGAGGAAACCCCGAGGCACAGGGAGAACATGCAACTCCACACACACAAGGCGGAGCTGGGAATCGACCCCCCAACCCTGGAGGTGTGAGGCGAACGTGCTAACCACTAAGTCCCCCGATTTATGATAATCAAGAATTCTGAAATTTTCTCCCCAGAAATTTTCAAAAATTAAATGGAGTAATGTATGGTGCCTTGAATGACTTATTGCCAACTGACTAGGACAAATCCTACAGCCATCCAAATAGTATGTCTTTCCTGAAAAATACACACTCTGCTCTCATTTGTTAAACTGTTAAACATTCACTGCTAAGCTCTATACTTTACACCCTTAATGGAATACAAATACACTTAGTAGACCTAAAAAAATGGAATAAGAAAAAAATAGGAAGTTGGCCTTTGGAGCCTATGTGCTACTAATTTATAGCTGATAAATGAAACTGCAAACGTGACTTCTTAAAAAATACATTTGTTTAATGCCATTTTGATAGACAACAGATGCAGAAATAAGAAAATAAACATATTAAAATGCTTATTCTTAATTTTTTGTTCATTTATTCATTTTCATATTTTATTTCCCAGTGTTTATTTCATTTTCTTTTTTGTTGAACTGTCTTTGGTATGTAATTGTTGATTATCTGGACCATTATGAATGAGTTGATGATGAGGAACAGCAGGCCAGCAAACCATATGTACATAAATGTGTTGCACCCTTCAAACTCCAAGTAGTAAGCTGGTGCCAACCACAAGCCCTATGAAGGGAATATGAAGAAAGAACATGTAAAACTCACCACATTTTTCTGTATACTACCATCAAAATACACTTCTAAAGTAGTTTTCTTAAGACAATGGAAAGCAAACACAATTTGTTTTCAATATTGAGCAATTGTGACTCAACTATGCCTTTCATTTACAGTATCTGAATCCTAGTATCTTGCTCTGAATTCTACTAAAATTGTGACGATCTAAAAACTCTACAAATCTGAAACTTTTTAAAGAATAAAGAAGAAGAAAGATTTTTATTTATTTTTGTTAGTCGCCATGTTTGCATGTATCCAAATAATCAATTTATAATTCAATATCATAAAGGATATTCCAAATGGCATGTCTATCGAATTAAACAAGGTGCAAATCTATTGCATGTGTTTAATAATAAAAGGCTTATGGCATACTTCAAAATCTGTAAAAGAGAAATGATTGAAAACTGCACTCATTAGTGATTCTACAGAGACAATTCTTCCAACACTTCACTCTTTATTATGTCTGCTTCATCTAATAATTAGGAACTGAATTAGACTGCAGTTTGGAGGATATTTAGCTGGAACATAGTAGACTTAAAAGAAGCGACAAATCTGAACACTTAGCTAACATGCTAAATTAATGTTAGCTACATTATACTGATGACAGTATACTTACTCAGCAATACTCATGGCCATACATTTGGTTCAAATTACATGTAAAATGATTGTCTGAATATTTTCAATAGATATTTCCATTAGCTTGCTCTTCAATATCAAACAACCGCTACTAACCAGTAAGGGTTAAAGCTAACACAAGCGGTTTATTTTTTTTTCAGAATAAGACGGAATTCACTACAACTGCTAAACATACTAGCATGCCATTTGATAAAGAAAAAATATAAATATATTTAATACCTGACCAGTAAACCACAACAGCAATAGCCCAATTCCTTGCTTTACTGTGAGTCTCAGGTGTGGCAGGACCAGAGGCAGTAAACACAGATACCACAGAAAATACTGCAACAAAACGTTGTAAAGAAAACCTTCTGTAAACATGCTGATATAAAACAAAGGTAAATCTCTGTTATATAATATTTGGGAGAAATCATTAATTGAAATAAAATCAATGAAATTCTATAATAATAATAATAATAATAATAATAATAATAATAATAATAATAATAATAATAATTTCAGTGAATAATTTTACACTAAAAATATATTTTGTGGGTTTTATTATAGTTAGGCATAGATAAATTGATTGAATATACCGTGGGTTAATGTTTATTTAATGGTAGATATTTGGTATAAGTTTTTGAAAGAAAAAAATTCTATAAAAACGTTAGTTCACTATTTTAGTTTACTTCAAAAATATTTAAACTGATTTGAACTTAATCCAGGGTGAATTCATCCATCTTACATTCAATAATAGTGGTAGCAGAAAAGGCTACAGTTCCTGACCTTTATTTATTTAATAAAGTTTATTTAATGTTGTGGAACCTCCACAAAAACCTTTACTCCCTGTTATTAGTTGTATTATTAACTGTGTAATATGAATATCATGCATTCATCAATGTTTCAATGTATTTTATTACTAAATATTAAAATTTTATACGATTTTTTCTAACATATTTTATGCAATGAAGTTTCAGTTACTTACATTCACCATTTTTTCAGCACATTAAGAATAAAAGAAGAATAAAACATTATGCTATGTAAGTTACAGTTTATCATGTTACCTGTGAGGTGCAGACTTTGTTAAAGCTGACAAAAAGGGCTGTGTTGAGGAAGCAGCAGAGAGGCAAGTCAGCATAGAAGGCCAAAGACGTAAAGAGCAACAGTATAACCTGGGGAAGAAAGGTAACTAGACCCAGAATAAAGCTCCATTCACTCTCCACTGTTAAATAAAACATGTAGAAGTATGGGGAGAAATTATGACGAATGTCCCGCCTTGTTAGATGGTAGAAGTAGGTTTCTTGAAGGAAATCCCAGCCATACCTAAAATTTTTAAGAGAATTTACAGAAATTTAATACTTAGGTTTAACAAAAGACAGGTGATCTATATAGTCTGAATCAAGTTTTGTACAAAAAACAAAAACAAATTTATTGTCACATAAATCTGACCACTAGGGGGTAATATTTATCACATTTAATTGTAGCTAAATATTAATGGACTGAATATTAATAGATCTGACATTTTCTTTTCTCTAACTTTAATTGTCACTACATTTAGCCTACTTAGAACACAGCACTACATGAAAGGCAAGACATGAGGCAAAAATTCCCACAATATAAATTACACATTCCCAGGATGCAAACTGTGAAATCTTTGCACACCATAACTGGAAAACTGACAGAGAGCCAGACCTTCATACTCAACGTCACTGCGCAACCTCACTAAAGTTCTTGTGGGTGAATAGGCAAATCTCTCAAAGATTTTTCAAAATGTAGTAGAAAGTCTTCCCAAAAGATTGGAGGCTGTTACAACAGCAAAGGCAAGTCTGTGTTAATGCCTCTAGATTTAAAACGTAATGTTTAACAACATACATTTGGTTATTTAGTCTATCTAGTTTATTATAGATAACATCTTTTTAGCTAATCACTACACAGGGAGCATCTGAGACAGGAGCCATGATGACATCACTGGACATAAAGTACTGTGCTAAAAGGGTGGCATAAGATTTCTTATCTTTATATTTTTGTCTGTCTTAAATCTGTTCTTAAATCTTTTATATGTCACACACCAAAAACACCAAAAGATGCATTTTTATTTGTGGCAAGACCAATCCGTCAAGACCAATGTGTCAGCTATGTTTTGGTGAAAGATCAGCTTTGCTTTTCTTGATCTACATTTCAGATGAACTGTAACAACAGAACCTTAACAGCAGTGGCTGCACTTTTAGCCAGGTCAACTGTTACTGCTGCACCCCAGAGAGCATACTGTATAGACGTGTGCCAGTTGGAAATAAGATTCTGCAGCATTTAATCCACTGTACTTAGAAATTCTACAGGACTTCCAAGCTTGATGGTTTACAAGTCACATTAAGATCCATGCAGGTGTTTTGTATTGGCACTCACATTTGCCATCCAGCAGGTAGTACAGGAACACTGACTCTGTGTTCTGCAACTGGTGTAAGGAATTGTACTTCTACAATTGGACCAAAGTGACTACTGTATTGTTTATATTTTAGAGTAATGTTTGTTTTAGAACTTGTACATACATGACTCTCTGTTCTCTGGTGGTTCAGTGGTTAAGATCACTGCTGTGGTTCATGTTCGATGTCTGGGCAGGAAACCTAAACAGCCACTGGGGGGTTGCACTCAGTGCTGGTCCCAAGTCGGAATAACATGGGTGAGTTGTTTCAGGAAGAGCATCTAGCGTAAAACCACAGCTATGCGGACCAAAGGTCTACTGTGGTCTTCAGAAAAAGGACTGTATGCTGCACATTTCTTTCTATTATGTGTATTCTGTATATGATATTCAAGAAACAATAGAAAACTGTACTGGTATGACTTTAAGGGTCTATTCCAACTCCTCAATGTATAGACATTTGACAAAATTTAATACTAGAAATTCTGTAGTTCTTAATATTATACTTTAAGGCAAAATGAGCTTAATTCCCAGTTCCTCTAAACTGCCACATATATTGTTGGATAAGTTGGCTATATTCTTTCTTTTTCCCCTTACCTTATTCATACTTACATGCAATAAAATGCCAAGGTCAGTCCAAGAAACACAGCTCCTGCAATAACAGCAAACAGAGCCAGATCCTTACTAAAAAGACTTTGGATAACCCTAAAAATTCCTGTGTAATGCTTCTTCAATTCCTTGTGATTGCATATAAAGAGGCCAATGGGGAGGGCATATATTACTGTATATATTTTCATATGTACAGAGAGACCGAAGAGAAATGCTGCTGTAAAATGTCTATTCAGTTGTAAACACAGGAGAGTTGACAAAACCAAAATAGCCAACAGTGCTTCAGCATTCCCACGTGTTGATACACCAATTGGTAAAGGATTTAGAAGCCAGAGAGCTGAGAAACGACAGGCTGCATCACTGGATAAACCTCGAAGTGTCAATATTTTGTATAAGAGGCAACCAGAGAGCACATCGCAAATCACAAAGAGCAGTTTCCCAAAATGAGAGGTCAAGTAGATGCTAGGTGATAACATCCAGGCCAGGAGCGGTGTATACCTGTAGGTGGACCTGTTGTATGGGGATTCGCCCTATGAAAGCATGAAGAATAGAATCAAAAACTGTTTCAAAGCATTTAATTCCTTAAACATTAGAATACAGTAAACGCAGTGGAAAAACATTTGTACATGTGCTCAAAAACTATGGAAAATATCCAAAAATAAAATGATATTTAGACTTTAATGGAGTGGTTTTATCATTATATCTCACATGTCAAAAATAATACTGTATATAACTTCAATGTACATATTACATATTGTATTTTTTTATACTCCTCATTCTCTACACATAATGTGCCTTACATACTTCTGCACTATTTTATCTATGTGCATCTATATATACCTTACTGTACATCCTGTCTAATATATACACACACACACACACACACATATATATATAAACTTATATATATATATATATATATATATATATATATATATATATATATACGTATATATATATATATATATACATACACACATATATATTTAGTGGACTTGTTTATTCAGCTTGCACTTTTTTAATGCCATGACCTTATAACCATTTACTTGCACTTTTCAACAATGTCCGCATGTCTCGCAGTTCTATAGCTTTTATATTTATTATATTTTACTGTACATATGTTTACATCTATATCTATCTATATATATATATTACATGCTGTACATATGTTTACATCTATACTTATACATTACATGCTGTACATATGCTACATATTTATCTGCACTTGTCTATTTGCACAATTGCTTCTTTGCACTTAGATGCCAAACTGCATTTCTTTGCTGTGTTCCTGTACTATACAATGACAATAAAGGTCTGTCTGTCTGTCTGTCTGTCTGTCTGTCTGTCTGTCTGTCAGTCTGTCAGTCAGTCACATGTCCTAAAGAGGAACTCACCTGCGTTACAAGTCTGGATGCGTCTATAAAGACATGAAAGTCGATGTCAGTGTATTTGACCACCATGGTTTTATCCTGATAAATCCCAAAGGCAACCAAAAATAAACGTATTACAAATGCAACGCTGTGCAAAGTCCCAAAACTCATTAGTTGGAATGAAAACATGTTGCCACCACGTGACAATGTAATCCACTGGCTTTTAGTGTCAATGCCACAAATAAAAGCTGTTCATCTCGCATAAAGGGATCATCTTCAAATAATCGCCCACGTATATTTAGTCATTCAAGTAGAAGTTGAATAAATCCCTAAAGTTAAAAGATACTCCAGAAAAAATGGACAAGTTAACGCGTTTACTTCCTGGTGAAAGTCAATGCATTTTTCTTTTCAAAATAAAAGTCATACTACTACTACTACTACTATTAATAATAATAATAATAATAATAATAATAATAATAATAATAATAATAATAATAATAATAATAATAATAATAATAATAAGGGATGGCGAGCTGATAAAAGAATATTACCCGCATTGTGGTAATTAAAACAAAAAGCAAAATAAAAGTGTGGTACCACGAGGAAAAATTGCAATATTCTATGTAAATAAACAAGTACAATGTTATAAAATTCTGTACCAATATTAAGAATGTAAGAAAATACCTATTTTATGTATAATAATATAACGTATGTAACACTATTAATAACTTATATATTACTATAAATAGAGGAATAATAATAATAATAATAATAATAATAATAATAATAATAATAATAATAATAAATGTAAAGAGGGCGTTAAAAGGATGTACATTGTACAGTTTAAACAGAGGCTTTGAATAAACTAGCTATAAAAGTGTACCTAATGGAGAAGACAAAAGAGAAAGCAGGCATAAGGGCATAATGGGACATAAGACATAAACTATCTATGTCTATAAAACTATCCAGATATGTGCTTTACCTATGTAAACGTAGATTATTTCGCTATGAAATATGGATTATATTGATAACAAACATCAATCATCAATCAAAATTCCAGATCACTCAAACAAATCACTGCCAGTGTTCATCATTTTACTACAGATAAATAGGGGGGAAAATCCCCTCTCCACTCCAGTAGGTAGCAGTAATATCACAAGCGGTTGTTCTTAACGAAGATAAGAATACAATAGTGCGCATGCGCCAAAGCAATACTGTAAAACAAACCCGAGCTGATAGATACGGGATTTAGAAATACCAAATATCTAAGTTTGATATTTTTCATATGCAAATATATGCATATATATAAATGTATATATAGATAGATAGATATATCCAAATCTAGGATTTGTCTCATTGAGGTTTCAGACGGTGTCCTTCATTGTACCTTAGGCGACATGCGGCTCAGTGTTCGAGCGCTAATATCACACGGGCGCGTGGCGCGGCGGATGGGCCTCGGTCCTGAGTCCAGAATAAACATGCTGAGGAACATCCTTACAGGTTTGGTTCGGCACGAGAGGATCGAGACTACACGAGCCCGAGCAGACGAGGTTCGATTTTACGCCGAAAAGGTAACAGCACATGGATCTGATTGTCTGATCAGTCGGGAACTTTCCCGTACATTGACCTAACGGCCCTTGTAAAGAAAGATAGATAACTTTGTCATTGCATAGCACAGGTACACAGCAACGAAATGCAGTGCAAAGACAAGCAATTGTGCAGATAAATATGTAAACATATGTACAGCATGATATATAGGTAGATATAGATGTAAACATATGTCCAGTATGTAATGTATAAGTATAAACGGTCAAATAAATTATTATTATTTTTTTTTTTTGCAGAAGCATAATCTCTAACAGAAAAATTATGAAAAATATAACCTTTTACACAAGTTAATAATAATTTATAAAAGTCCATGACTTAAAAAAAATATATAAATATTTTATAAAATCACCTGTTCCACAAGAGAACACACCATTCAAGTAAGGCAGATGTGTGTCGACCTTCATAAGTCAGGCAATGGCTACAAGAAAATAGCCACTCACCTTAAATTGCCCTAAATCTTAAAACATTTGGAACAGTGACAAACAAGGCTGGAAGAGGTCCCAAGTTTATCTTGCCACAACGCACAGTGAGGAGGATGGTAAGAGAAGTAAAAAATTTTTCCTAAGCTCACTGTCACAGAATTGCATCAAAGAGTGGTCACAAAGTCTCCATAACAACCATCAGATGCTCTCTACATGCCAACAAGCTGTTTGGGAGGCATGCAAGGAAAAAGCCTTTTCTCACTAACACTCACAAATGTAAACGTCTAGAGTTTGCTAAGCGGTACTGGGACTACAACTAGGATTGTGTGCTTTGGTCATATGAGACTAAGATTGAGCTTTTTGGCAGCAAACAGTCTAAGTGTGTCTGGCGTAAAACTAAAGATGAGTATGCCAAAAAACACCTCATGCCCACTGTGAAGTATGGTGGAGGATCTGTGATGCTGTGGGCCTGTTTCTCTTCCAAAGGCCTGGGAACCTTGTTAGGGTGCATGGCATTATGAACGCTTTGAACTACCAGGACATTTTAAATAAAAACCTGATAGCCTCTGCCAGAAAGCTGAAGATGGGTCGTCATTGGGTCTTTCAGCAGGATAATGGGCCATCTCAGTCCCCAGACCTCAACCCAATCGAAAACCTGTGGGGCGAGCTAAAGAGGAGAGTGCATAAGAGAGGACCCGGGACACCGGATGATGTAGAAAAATTGTGCAAAGAAGAATGGTCAAAGATCCCTCTCTCTGTGTTCTCCAATCTTGTTCAATGTTATAGGAGGTGATTAAGTGCTGTCTTGTTGGCAGAAGAGGGTTGTACAAAGTATTAACATCAGCGGTGCCAATAATTGTGGGACACATGATTTCAAGTTTTTTTCTAAATGTGTGACCAGTAAACTCATAGCAAAATTACATAGAACTAACAATAAGTCCACTTTTTTCTTTGTATTAGTGCAAAGAATAAGTAAATTATAAAAAATCTTTATATTAAATCAATTGTCCTTTTACAAAAATATTATGAACAACCTAAGTAGTATGTGCAATGTCAACAACATTTTACCCAGTTTAACATAACAAGTGCATTATGCATAAAAACTAAAGACAGTTATTGTACAATAGCACAAAACATTTAGTCACAGGTTTGTGGAACTTAAAAACACTGTCCTGCATGTTAACATAAATCAAACATCAAAATATAGAAATGGTTTAAAATCCAATTTCCAATTCCGGCAACCAATTCTGAATACATGGATTGACTCCACAAACTTCAAATCTTAAGTGGCAGCTGTTTTAAAAAGAAAATCTTTGTAAAAAAAATTGTTAATTTATACATAGGTATGTATGTTTTTTTAAAGTAAACAAACGTATTTTATCATTTTGCCCCTGAAACTTGTCATCTTTTATTCTGCACAAGTGCATCAATATCAGGCATTATGTCCTGAGTAGCAGCCAAGTTTAGAATCTCATTTAAGTGCTTATGTGTGAGCTTTGAGCGCAGCTTTGTTTTATTAATGTTCATTACTGAAAAAACTTGCTCACAAAGGTAGGTAGTCCCAAACATGCACAACATTTTTTGTTGTGCCACAAAATTCAAACTCCACGAATGAATATGGTCACTTGAGCAACATCCATAATATCAGTACTCTCATCAATTGCAACAGAAAATGCCAGAAATTACTCTACTTTGCATTTCAGTTGGCTGTCCAAATCTGCCAATAGTTCAGAAATCCTGTCTGCCACGGTATTTCCCGTCAAGCTAATATTGTCAAAAGCTTGTCGCTTTTCAGGCCATACAATTTCGGCAGCCTTCAGCATGCAATTTTTGATGAACTCCCCCCCCCCACAGTACGGTTTGATGCTAATGCGATTTCGCTAGCAATTAGGTAGCTGGCTTTCACTGCAGCATCACTGGCCTCTCGGCTCCGGGTGAAAACAGTTCTTAGTTCTCCGTGCAAGCTGTTGTATTTTTAATGCTGAGTTTCATAGTGGTGCCGAAATATTATATTCCTGAAGCACCAAAACTTGCTGCATGCACACCGGCCGCACGGGTTTCGCATTCACTTTCTTTTTTTTTGATAAAGACATTATGTTGATGAGGGTGCCAGGGCCAACAGAAAAGCAGGTAAACTGATAGAACCAAACGCCACTCAGATCCTGAAGCTCAGTACTACCATCTGCTGGTAATTCCGCCGAAAATTAATTTTTTATTTTTAAATAATTTTTTTCCATATTGCAGATTTTTTTCAGTCCGGGCCGGACCGAACTCCCTGGTGGAGATATAGATATAGATAGATATAGGTGTATATGTAAACATATGTACAGCATTCAGTGTAAATATAGATACAAACATATGTACAGAATGTAATATATATATATATAGATATAGATGTAAACATATGTACAGTGAATAAATATAAAGGCTATCACCCAAGGTGCAAGTTAATGAAGGGTGAATAGGGCCTATATTATATGAAGTCAGTCAAGCAATTTTGCATAAGCATGCATGCTGTTATATTGATTATCGTCAAATACAGATTTTACAACAGCACAAATGCAAGTGACAGTTTTATCAATAAATTAATGTCGGTTAACTGACATGTCAGCCATGGAAAGGCCAAAGTGGAAATAGTTCCCAAAGATGCAGAAGCTGAATAATGCATTGTGTGTTGCAATGCTCGGATAAAGCGGTAGAAAATGAGTGAGTGAGTGAGAGAGTGTTGTAATGCCACACACAACCTGACAGTCCATAGTAGCAATGGTTTACCAGAACTGGAATTTTATCAAGGGAATGATATAAATAGTGAAGCGTCCCCGTGCTGTTCTACTAAACATTAGTACTCTTGGAACAGTACTTGACAAAAATAAAATCTAAATAGTGGGCCAGGATTAACTTGTTTAATACAATTAGCTGTCTTTTAATTATTGTTGTTTTTTTGTGTTGCCAGTTAATTGACTATGCCAAAAAAGGAGATACCAACAAAAAGTCAATGGAAATGGCAGATTTTTGGCTTACGGTAGGTACTGTATGTTTATTGTTCACTTCATCTAGCACAGTGCACTTGCATAAAGCATGTGAAACCCGTTACACTGTAAAGCATAGAAATGTTATCTGAAGTATTTGTAAAGTATACCGTGTTATGGAAGTATATGTGTTAATGGATTTATTATTATGTTGATTTTTTTCCAGGAGAAAGATCTGATTCCTAAGCTTTTCAAAGTACTTGCTCCAAGGTTTGAAAACCAGTCCGGTGGATATACACTGATGGCCCGTATTCCAAACAGGGAAAACCTGGATCGTGCTGCCATGGCTGTTCTTGAGTATCAGGGCAACCCATTTCCCCCATTGTTCCCTGTTAAACAGACACATGAACTAAACCTTGTTAATCAGCTTCTAAAAGGGTACAGACAAGAGAAAGCCAAACTGATAACTGACAATAGGGCCTCGTAGATGATTCATTTATCATATTACACTGTGTGGTCTATCACCGATGTAAGTGGTGGTGTTTTTTTTTTTTGTGTGTGGCAGAGACATATTTTGAGACTGGCCAATAGAGTTACAGCCTTTTTTTTCTGTTGTACAAAGGTTTGCTTATATCATGCCTTTATTTATTTGTCATCATTCAAACTTTCTAGTAATTAATAAAATTATATGATAATCTTTATTGTGAGTCTTTTAACATCCTCTGTGATGAACATTTTAGGTCTTTTATTTATCTTTATATTATATATATATATATATATATATATATATATATATATATATATATATATATATATATATATATATATATACGTATGTATATATATATATACACACATGATGAACTAAAACATGACCTCCTGCCTAATATGATGTTAGTCCCATTCTTGCCTCCAAATCAGCTCAGCATCATGGAGGCATAAACTCTGCAAGACTCTTGTTTGCAATAATTGTATAAAGCCAAGGATCCACTGACATCACTAAACTGTTGTATTCACATTTTGGCAATGTGTTTTGGGTCATTGTCATGTTGCATTGTGAAGTTCCTGCCAGTTTGATTGGATGCATTTCTTCGAAATTGGCAGGCAGAATGTTTCTGTAAACTTATCATGAGCTACATCATCAAACTGTGCAAGCATAGTTTTCAAGATCATGGAGGAGATACCAGGAGACAGGTCATTATGCGAGGAGAGCTGGACAGGGCTGTAGAAGGACAACAATCCAGCAGCAGGACTGGTATCTGCTCCTCTGTGAGTATGAGCAGTGAGAGCACTACACAATGAGCTCCAGCATTCTACTGGTGTGCATGTTTCTGAACTTTCTGATTGTGGCATGAGAGCTAAATATCCTCTAGTGGGAACTGGTTTGCCAGGGAACACCATAACTGGCAGGCCCACCACTGGCACCCCCTTCTCTTCACAGTAGTTCACACTGAGCACATGTAAAAGAGCCTGGAGATGCCGTAGGTTAACATTAAGCTACGTGCAATATCATAAACTTTGTCCAGTTTGGTGGTGGATCAGTGTTGGTTTAGGGAAGAATATCCTTGGAAGGTCACACAGCCATGGTCAGACCTTACACAGGTGCAGTGGGCTCTGGGTTCCTACTGCCTAACAATGCCTGGACTCATGTGGACAGAATGTGTAGGCAGTTTCAGGATGATTATGGTATTGGTGCAATTTATCGGCCCTCACATTTCACAGAACTGAATCCAGTTGAGAACTTTTGTGACACTAGTAATCAAGATTTTTATGTCACATACACAATTATATAGAGCATATATAACCAGCAGTGAAATGTGACTCAGGTCTGCTACATGGACAGTGCAATTGTTAAAAAATACAACACAAGTGAAAATATACATAAATATATCTATGAAAGAATGAAATAAAAGTAAACAATAAAAATATAAGAATAAAATATGAAAAAGAATTACTGTAGAATTAAATATAGAATGGAAAATGATGTGCATGAAAGTAAACTGTAGTCTTAAATATTAAAATTACACAGGGATGTACAAGAGGCAATGTGCATATTTGCATTATACTGTAGTCTTAATTATTAAGACACACAGGAATGTGCAAATGTGCAAATCAGAACATCCAAAGCACCGCAGACTGTCCATGAGCATTGATGCATGCCATGATGTTGAGGGAAGTGCATATATGCTTGTGTGGGGCATAAACATTACTGACTTACATTATGAGTTGCTGTGATAAAATTCATTCATTTTGGATAAGTCTGTAATTAATTTTTTTACATCCAGTACTCCACTATTTTATAATTTTGGTTTCGATTGACAACTATCTCATCATTCACAACTATATAAGTATTGATTTTCAACGTGAATATTTTGTACTTCGAGATCCAATGTATGAATTCTGTGTTCCCTTAATCTTAAGTGAAGTTTAGTGGACAAAAACAAGACACACAAACAAACCAACAAATATAAAACATCATAAAAATTAAAAATGAGAATGTATCTGATGAACTAAGCATTTGCAGTTGCATTCATTCTGTTACACAGAGACTCTGAAAACAGTCTGCAGTCAAACTACAGCAAATGGTGCTGGACCAAGGCCAGGAAGGTAGTGAAGGACTTCAGCCATCTG
The DNA here is from genome assembly GCF_022655615.1 of Tachysurus fulvidraco. Classification (NCBI taxonomy): domain Eukaryota; kingdom Metazoa; phylum Chordata; class Actinopteri; order Siluriformes; family Bagridae; genus Tachysurus; species Tachysurus fulvidraco. The sequence continues at coordinate 7,778,424 of NC_062542.1, forward strand.
AACAATGGATTCTGTGTTCAGGGAAGCATTTCCGTTCCCTAAAGGCCAACACAGAGAGAATGAGGAGCTTCTTCCTACAGGCCATTCGGGCCCTAAACCAGTTGGACACCAAAAGCTGAAAAAAACCCCAAAACAAAACAAATGGCATTGATTCTCATCTTTTACACAAATGCACACACACAACCTTCCAACAACTAGATTATCATGATATTGCACATTCTATTGAGCATACACTTAACACTCAACGCAGCAACAGACCAAACTTTCACTCAGGGACACTGAATGGTACTGAATGGGAAATAGAAGAAATGAATTGAATGCAATGTCTGTGATTTTATAAAGCAGGTATGGTTTTATTCTCTCGCATCATATTGATTATAGTAAATGATATATTGTGGTTGTTACTAAAACTAATTAAATCACAGATAATATACCTGGATATAAGAAAATATCTAATACAGAGCAACAAGTGAAATTGATGAACATACATTTATTTAATGAATGTATTATGTTGAGCATCAGTCCATTTTAGTCTACAGAATTCATTGTTATCTGTTGCTTTCAATACATTAATGAAACAAAATCGTATTATACTGTTTTATCAGTTATGCTTCATTTATACATACTTGGCAACTCTGCTCACTCTACGAAGCCATGGATAACGGAGGTAGAAAAATAGCTTGGAGTACGGAAGACGTTCTTAACTGATAATATGATTTCTCTGACGAATAAAAGTTGGTCAAAGTCGGCAGAGGGTGAGAGGAGAGAAGAAACAAGGATTCTGAAACTGACCGTCGCAATCAATTGAAAATACCTGCTGCCTTCGGACCAACCGAGACGCGTGTCCACCGGCGCCATATTTAAAGCCAGAGATCTTAATGATTGACCACATTATGGTAGATTTGTCATAAAACACATATGGGCGTAATTATATATATATATTATATCACATCATATTTCATAACAGATATATTTAACGCATATGTTTACTCACAATGCTACCAACTGTTTACTACGTTCAAAATTAGAGAAGTATTTTAACGGGCCGCAATGCATCACGGGAAGATATGCTAATGTCTTATTGGAATCAGGTTTATTGGCCAAGTGTGTTGACACACACACAAGAAATTTGGTTCCAGCTGTTTGTGACTCTTAAAAGTACAGACATAAATAACACTATACTATACAAGACAAGACAATACAGACTATACGAGACAATATAGACGATGTGAGACAATATAGACTGTATGAGTGTTAAATGAATACAGAATTTATGACTAATCAGTTATGTACAAAAAGGTGTGATTAAGTGCATAGTAGTGCATATAACAATATTGTGTAATATGCTTTTTGTACAATATACAGCAGCAGTAGTGTGTGTAACGTACACAGATGGTGTGATGACTGACAGTTCTGATAAAGCAGTACTTATAGATATAAAGCAGGGAATATAATTATGGTCAGTTGTTAATCAAGGTGATAAGGGGCCTGGGGAAAGAAACTGTTCCTGTGTTTGGCACTTTTGGTAAACAAAGCTCTGTAGCACCTGCCAGAAGGAAGCCAAAAAAAGAGGTTGTGTCCAGGGTGTGAAGGGTCAGTAGTGATTTTTCCTGCCCGGTTTCAGTTATCTTTTTTCAGCTGTTTTTACTGTGCGTTGCAGTCTGTTCCTGTTCTGTTTTGTAGCTGCTCCAAACCAGATGGTGATGGATGGAGGTGCACAGGACAGATTCAATGACTGCAGTGTAGAACTGCATCAACAGCTCCTGTGGCAGACCATACTTGCTGGGCCTTTTCGATAATGGAGTTTATGTGGCACTTTTTAAAAACACTAACGATTCTAGTTCTTTTAGAAGTTTGCTTGTAAAAAAATAAATACCTTACAACTAATTTAAATAGGTTCAACTAAAAAAGAAAAAGTTAAATATACAAACAGCACAGGATGAATATCAACATGTCATCCTTTCGCACCACTTCTCTGTATCTTGTTCTGCAGGCTATTTAACCATGTTGACATATCCATGACTCTTATCTGAATTTAAAAAAAAAAATACATAATTTATAGTATATGTAATAATCTCTTTTACCTCGTTTTAAACACAAAGAGTGTACCAGGGAACCTTTGGGAACCTGTGTTCTTTCACAAAGCAGGTTAAACATAAAAAGTTATGACTATGTAACATAAAAAGTTATATTAGTTCATTATTCTATTCTAATATATTTGATCACTTTGCCACTTTATTTAAACATCTAGATTTAAATATCAGGAAAGGTGAAATTTTGATGTTTAATATTCGTCTTTAACATAAAGTAAAAACAAAAGACTTAGACTTGCTCTTCCAATACTTTCTAAAAGGGCAGAATATGTAATGCAAGAAAAGCATAACTTAATTAGTTTAGTATCTAAGCCTGCCAGATAGGTGTTAATTTATGAATAATACCAAAATTTATATTTAACATTCCTATCTTGTTTCCTTTCACATATGTAAAGTTAAGGACTGCATAACTGAGAACCTGGTGTATTGTGAACCTAAACTCAAAGCTACTTGCTGGCCTTGTACCAGTGTTGAATGTACAGAGATAAGGTTTATATACTTAAATGGGACAGGATTTTTTGTTTAATTTCCTCTTGTAGCTAGACATTCTCTTGTCCACCAGAAGATGCAAACATCGCAGGCCTTGTGTATAAGAACGAACACGAGGGCAATAACGAATGCACTGACTTTTAAATTGAAGGCTTTGTTTCTTTTATTAAAAAAACATTTTGTTTAGAACGTTTATAGCAACACGTATCATATGCAAAGTCCAAGATATAAAAGTAAATTGAATACATACTGATTGAAAAATATATATTTTGCAAAATACCAACATTCAGACAAAAAAATACCAACATTCAACAAAAAATTCAGAGAAAATATGAAAACGAGATAAATCCATTTCTTCTTTCACACTATGCCACAAAGTCACAGAGCACCAGCAAATGTCCTACCTTACATTAAACACCCTTTCCCCCTCTACCACATAAATAAACATCTCATTTGGCAAATTTATCATTTCAAATATATACATTCCTTGAAAAGAATGTAGCTTTATTAGGATGTGTATCAGGAAGTTTTGCTAAATATTTGCTAGATATTAATAAGCATTTAGTAATGACCTGTATTTAATGCGCCGGTGCATTAAAACTCTGTGTAGGTTCTTTCAGTAACAAATACTTTAAAATAGCTCAAACAATATAGTAAATGTATAGTGTCAGATCATTTAACGTGTATTCAGGAACAGGATTAAAAACAGATGGTAGTACAGAATTATAAACTTGCTATGATAAAAAAAGTGTTATTTCTGAAATGACTACTGTAACATTATAATGATACTAGAAACAAGGTACGAACTAAGAAAAATAAGAGAAATCCAGTAAAATCCAGCTTTTTGAAATTAAAAAATTGTCTCATAATTCATGGACAACAAAAGAAAACAGAAGTTGCATTATGTTGTGCAGGTACATCAGATAGTGTTGCTGTTTACGTCTATGTATTTTTTAACATCTTGGTGTCCCGCCACCTGCCAAAATAACGCCAGGAGGTGGATTAGCAATTTAAAATCGATTCTAGGTGTGAATGTAATGGCTAGTGTGTGTGATGCCGGGCAATAGACTTGCATCCCGTACCGGGTGTATTGCATGCTGTGTTTTAACTTTAACTAGAAATGACCATACAATTTATGCTCCTAATGAATGTCAAGAATAAACACAATGCCTGTATTGAGCTGAACAAAAAATATCATTGTTGAAAAGCATTGTGCAATTCTGTGATTTCATCTTTAAAAACTATATAAGTAATACAATTTATACTGCACAACTATAACAAATGTAATCGTTTTCAAGGTTAGTTAAAAGACGAAAATAGATGTTTAGATAAATAAACAATATAAGCTGTAGACTAAATGACTGACAGAAATATTTAAACTCCACAGTGTTAATACCCTTCCAATCCAGTGTAAATTTCATTTAGGAATTGATTCAGAAAAAAAAAAACAGAACCCAAAACAAAATAAAACAAAAACTGAAGGAACCTGGATGTAAAACTAATAGGTCTGGGCAATGTGTGCACAGAACCCATGCACTGGTCAGCTAATAACAGTGCTTTCAAATTGAAAACAAACAATTAACAGTTGCTGTAATGACTACAATGTCTTACAAAGTCAATGAATGTGAAGTAAATCTGACTTGCATGGTAAATTTGTCATCACATAACTTATCTTAAGTCTAAAACAAACAAATCAAAAGATAGCAGATTTTGTTTTTTGACCGGATTTATGCTATAAAGCAGGGATGTCAAACTCATTAGGCCACATTACACTTAGTCCATCAACATCTTTAAGAGCTTGTGCTTATTAAGTATAATCCATAAGAGTAATCTCATAACAGTGATTGTATGTTCCTAGGAACCGCATGAAGCAGAGTAAAAACCTATCCATGATAAATAAATTTAAGGCATGTCCTCGTGTGGCTTTCATAAAATTGCAAAAACAATTATATTATACAATATATAAATCCATTGTCATGTAATAAATAATTTATAATATTAGCAAAAAAAAGTCATTTTAGGATAAGCTTAACCAAAGGGAATGACGTCTATCTAGCAAACAATCTAGTGTGTCAATTTTATTGGTTTAAACCAGGTAACAATGATACGAAATTCAGTTTTACAAAGGCTCAGACAATCACTTTATTTTAGGCTGTGTGTTTGACACCCCTGCTGTTAAAACACATCAATAATTTAGAGGCTCTGCAGAGGCTCCCCAGTGCCAATAACTCTTATGGAACTGCCAGATTTGCTGCTCTTTTGCTCCTTGATGCTCTGGCTAGACATCTTTCCAGACGCCGCCTGCTCCTGTACAGAGGATTTAGATGAACCCTGCATGTCAGACCCTGAAGCAGCTGTGCCCTTGAAGTTGCTAGTCGTGAAAGCTAAGTGATGGTTAGGGGTGTTGGTTGTTTGAGCACTGGTATTGGTGCCCATGGACTTTGAGATGACCTTCAGCTTGTGTGAGCTGGACTTGCAGTGCTTTTTCTTATGCTGTACACGGCTGTTGTGCTTCAAGAAGAATTCACAAGACTCCTGCAAGACACGCCAACTCTCACTGACAGGGCTGTGTGTGTGAGAGAGAGAGAGAGAGAGAGAGAGAGAGAGAGAGAGAGAGAGAGAGAGAGAGAGAGAGAGAGAGAGAGAGAGAGAGAATAAACTGTGGCATGGACCTCATACAATTTCTTGACAGTAAAGAGATCTTTTTTATGCAAATGCAAAACAAATGATAATATTTCTTCTACTTAACAGGGGTGAATAAAACTGTTCATGGGAGAGGGGCCTACAGGAACTATCTGCATAAACTGAGACTGTCTTTCTGTCTAATAGACCAAGTCAAAGAGCCTAATAGACCAAGTCAAAGAGCAGCTTTACTAATGAACACACTGTAACGTAAATAACAGCAAGAGTAAAAACTCCCAAATTCAGTCCAGAATGAAATAGACAGGTTTAGTTAGAAAGTCACAAAAGACTATTCCTTCTAGTAATCAAAGGCTGTTTCTAACCTGTCAAAGTATGGTACTAAGCATAGAGTCAGAAAACATCATTATTAGGCAATGAGTTACTGGCTAGTTACTGAGTTACTGGCTGCCATCTTTACAGTTAAAGCAACTTCTCAACATGGTAACAATACAAAATACAAACTTCACAACAAAAAGAAATGATCTGACTTCATGATTCACTGTCTAGCTAACCGATTTGAGGAAAAAGAGGAACATTTGGTTTGAACATTTCTAGAGATTTTTTTAAAGATTTGTTACAAAACAAGCAGAAAATGCAGCACTTCTAAATCTTGTATGATTATGATTATTATTATGAATATTATTAGACTGGAGACCTACTCCTCCCATAATTGGCTGCTGGGGCACATCCTTAACTATACATTCAGACTGTTTTCTTTTACTCCACTGACTCGATAATGGACTCGATATCTTTTTTATAGCTTAAAAACACTTTACTTTTTATAGGATTGACTACTGTACATCTTTAAAAAGATGTACAGTAAACCATGGCTCTAAAATGATCCAGATTTATGAGTGTTTGGGAGAGATAATACAGTGGCCTTACTCTTCCTTGCGTGTTCTGCTGAAAAAGTAGACCCACTCTGACCAGGTCTTCTTACTGCTAACCCAGAAAACAGCTGAGATCCCCACTACAAGTGTCATCAGGTATTTTATCAGGAACAGAGCTAGTTCTGGTCGAGCAGCTTCAATCCTCTAGAAAACAAACAAACACACACAAGGCAAAACTACATCAACATTTAGCCATTCTTAATCCTTCACTGAAAAATATATTTGTGGTCATCAATCATTCAGTACAATACAACAAAAACAGGGCTCACTCTGTAGGGGCAGGGGATGCTATACTCCTGACAGTGTTCATTAATCCAGGTGTTTTCCCAGCTGTTCCGCAGGGCCTGCTCGTACACATAGCAGGCCAGCAAAGTGAGCAGAGGAAGTAGGTACAGGCCGCTGAACACACCTATACGTATCATGAACTTCTTCAGCTTCTCCTGGTTGCGCTCATCATGCTGTATCACTTGTCGCACATGGTTAAGTGAAACAATGCCGGCGAGGAGGAGTGAGAGTCCAGCTATCACACCGAGAGCCTGCGGAGCCAGCACAAACCATCTCAGGGCTGTCAGGTCATATAGGCCAACAAAACACACACCACTGATGCCATCCCCCTCCACCTTATTGAGGGCCAGCAGAATGACAGTAAGGCTGCCCGGGAGGCCCCAGGCCACTGCATGGAACCACACAGCCTTCTTCTCAATGGCCTCACAGCTCCATTTGGGCCTTGCTGCAAGATACCAGGTGATTGTGAGAATTACCCACCAGACCATTCCAGCAGTGAAGAAAAAGTAGAGCATCATAAAGAGCAGTGTACAGACTTTGCTCTGGCTCCCCAGCAGCACTGTGGATACAGTGCCAGGCATGGTGGGCTTGTTACATGCTGCCTCATTACCCAGCAGGAATCCGATAAAGTAGATGAGAGACACAAAGCTGTAGCATATAGCATAGAAGACGATTGGCCGCTCTGGGTACCGGAAACGCTTGACATTAATGAGGAAGGTGAAGAAAGTAAATAGTGTGGCACACAAGCAAACAATTGAGCAGATGCCGATAAACATCTTGGCCAGCTCAAGCTCATGTGATTTGAAGTACATATTGTCACATGGAGGAGCACAGTCCTGAGCACCCAGGAAGGAGGAAGCCTGACCAGGACGGGTCTTCAGCTGTAAGGGACACCAGAAGCCCAAATCTCTACTGGCTGGTACTTTACTGGCTGATGCTGTTTTTGCAGGTAGATCGGTAGATTCATCTGCAGAGATGTGACAGGGCTTTAACCTAAAACACAGAAAAAAGTAATTTATGGAAAAGGAAGAATATGCATGACTAAACAGAATCTTTGTTCCAAAAATTTAAAAAAATAAAAAAAACTAAGGAAAAGAATGTGTTGTGGATGTGTTTTGTGACCTGTCACATGATAGCTCAAGTGGCCAAGTGATGCCAAAGGTGTGCATATTTTGTGCACAGTCAGAAAAGACACGCACACAGTGCTCTCTACAGGGCCGACGCACTTGTGTTTGCTCTGTACACTCTGGAACAAAGACCTGGCACAGGAACAAATGCACATTTGGCGAGCAGTGTAGACTAACCAGTGGCATGAAGTGCTGCAAAGGCAAAATCAAAGATGTTAGACTGTTTTAGGCATAATAAAAAAAATAACTAACTTCTCCACATTAAGGCTACATTTCTGTACATACCAAATCCTTTTCTTAATTGGTTATGCAGACACAAGGAATCCCTCAAAAAGTGGTTAAAAAAGTAACATACTGAAACAGATTCCTTAGTCATGCTAAGATTATTGGTAAAAGTGATATATCTAGTAAAGGTTTAGTTTCTTTTTGTGATGATGAAATGCTTATGTGTAAAAGGACACCTCAGGCCGCAGACATAAGCTGAAATGACACTGGGCAGTGGATGTTAAGTAATTTATTACTACTACATTCTGACAAAACACAAGTTCTTCTTATTAATATATAATAATAATATGGTGCTCTTATTATAGAGTAACTCTGGATGGCCTTTCAGTTACAGAATTTGCGTCGGTCAAAGACCTTGGTGCAGAGGTATTCAACTTTTTCCCCTTAATTCTCACTTCCCAGGTATTTTTTGCGAACCTTTGAAGTCAAAGTCAGTTGAAGTGATTTAATGCGATTACATAAACAATTACAATTAATGCATATTAAATAATACATTTTCAATAATACCCGACCTTTTCTGTGCCCTAAGAAGTAACATAGTAAGTAATATATATATATGTGTGTGTGTGTGTGTGTGTGTGTGTATTATGTATTAATTCCTTTGTTTAATCACATCTTATTGGATACCAGCTGCTGAGATGAGAAACAGGATTAGCCAACTAAGATGATGTGGTCTGATAGCTGTACTATATGCACAGAGATATACAGAGGTTGAAAGCTGTTTGACAGACGCCCTTATCCATAGTGACTTACAATTTTTATCTCATTTTATACAACTGAGCAATTGAGACTTAAGGGCCTTGCTTAAGGGCTCAACAGTGGCGCTTAGTGGACCTGGGATTTGAACTCACAACCTGCCAAACAGTAGTTGAATACCTTAAGCACTAAGCTACCACATCACCACTCCTACTGCTGTCACACTTACCAATTTAAATGTACATCGTATAATTCGTATAATTAAATTATATAATTTTCAGCTGCTTGTCAGTTTTAGTTTTAGTTTTCAGCTGCTTGTCAGTTTTAGTGTGATGTATATTCACGCTGTGAATTCTGGACATTGTGAAAATGTTTTAAATGAACCACACTCAGTCTTGTTTAAGTGGACCCAAAATGGTACTACTTGCTAATACCTTCAGTGTTGGATCTTATGGTTCACACTGCACTTAAACTCTAGTTAATTGTCATTCTAAACCTTGCCTTTAACCTCCAGATACGAGAACATTTACACAGTTTAGAAGCAGGTTAGCATTGCTAACATCTCATCTGCCAGTTTTTTATTATGGAAAAAAGATTATTATGAATTTAAATTTGAATTACAACACACTACTTCTGCTACTACTACACTACACTACTACTACTACTACTTTATAATGACATACAAAGCACTGAATGGCCTTGTCCCACAGTAACTGGCTGAAATATTGATCTATTATGATCCATCTCTTCTGCTTTGATCAAAAGGTTCAAGTTCTTTATTAGTACCTAGAATAATGTCACCTACAGCGGGGCAGTGCTTTACAAAGCCCCCAGTTATGAAACAGCATTCCACCCAGTTAGCCCCTTACTGTGTCTGTCACACCAGGAGTTGTTGCATGACCAAAGACAAATGAGAGCTGAAACAGTGAGCTGAATCACTCAGTACCTTACACTGGGTTACTTTGAGCAATGCAAACAAATATCATTCATTCTAGTGAGACTAGTGTAAAAATGAAGCCCTACCTTCATCTTGCTGGCAGCAATGTCCTGGTCATAGTGTTCAAGCATGTTAGGGAAGAAGGTCATGTTATATGGCATGTTGTGACACCACTGCACCTGCACCGGTTCACAAGTGAACAAACTATGTGTCAGGCATGTGTCCAGTAGCACCACACACACCCCAAGCCAGAGCCAGGTGCGAGTCCACATGGTGAATAGCTATCCCACACTCTGTAGCTCTATTGTACAAACACAAATTTGCTCAGTCGTTTAACAAGAGCACAAGGGGAAAAGTATTTTGGCTGGATTTTGGACAAAAGCTCTGGCCGTATCCATGGAGACAAGCTGCACCTCGACTTTGTGACAGCAATCCAGATTCATTCACTTATTACTGAAACAGAGATCCACACAACAGTTATAACACAATAACATGCAACACAATTTAATGTTAAATATATGTTAGTACTTCCAAAATGACATGTTAACAAAGGTGCACACAATTCTTAAAGAAAAATAGCTTTCTAGAAATAGTCATTTGTGTTCACTTGCCTTCGGTTCCCTCTCCTTTTATGTGAGACATTGTGATTTATTCAAAGATGACACAAACTTCTGCTACTGATAGTGTTCGGGGCTAAGACACACTTTCTCAGTTTAAATTTAGATTAAAAAAGATTAAATTTAGTTTAAATCTCTTTAGTCAGGTGTACACTTCCCATAATCTTGTGCTCTAATACATCTGACCAAATGCACATTATTATCTAATATTATGAGTAGCAGCTACATTAATCCCTCTCCACTGCTTCTCTCTTTCTACCCATCCCGAGACATCCAGAAATTGTACCAGCTCCGATTATCTTCAGTGCCATTAAGATTTTGGACCTCCGCTGAAATGAAGCCGACTCTATGAGGATCCTGAGGCATCCAGAGATTTACCAGCTCCAGTTAGACTCTGCGATACTAAAGAGGAGATGCCAACTCCATGTGGTCTTTGAGGACAACAATCTCCTCATCAATACAACATTTATCAGACTGTATATTTATAATCACACCCTGCAGTGTCACCCATATGAGGATGATGTTCCTCTTTGAGTCTGGTTCATCTCTAGGTTTCATCCTTTACAATTCAAGGGAGTTTTTCCTCACCTGGAGTCATGTCAGACTTTCTCATTGGGGATAAATAAAAAGACATTTAAATATATCTAATATTAATTTTGAATTTTGTATTACAATAATCTTTATAATTACCTTTTGTTCTATGTTTATGTTCTGTAAAGCTGCTTTGAGACAATGTCAATAAATATATTTTTATTTGATTAAAAAATATTAAGCTCAATATCAGAATATGGTGAAACATTTCACTCTACATGTTTGTTCACAGCAAATTAGACAGAAATGAGGTCTTTTTAGCTGCAACATTGATCAGAATAACTGGTTCAGACATGCTGTTAATGTTGGAATGTTCTTCTGAAGTCCACGCCTTGTCTGTTGTCTTTAAATCATATGTATACAGTTTGTATAACCATATCAGCCTAAACTCATAGGATTATCAACATTTAAAATACACTAAACTATACATGATTAAAATAATGATCGCGTTTTAGTGGTGATTATTTTGTCGAAAGTTCCACAGACCGGATGTTTTCTTTGTCCTGCATGTCGACCATTTTCATGACATCTCATACAGACAGATACAAAGTGTATATGCCAGAAGTTTGCTTCTGTAGACATCAGTATGTCTCAAGTTAGTTTTGTTTTATGCAAAACTGTAAATTCATGTTTATCCTACTTACGTCAATTCCTGTTCCTGGTCACACTCTACAGCTTCAAAAACAAAGTTTAAACTCTTCTGTTTGACTTCAGGCGCAGATCCGTACTTAGGGAATTCCTGGGAATTAAGGAAAATACCTTAATTATAAGGTAGAAGGTAATAAAGAAGTTTTGTGCTGACGTTATTGTGTTATATATACACGCACTTGTGAAATAGAGATAAACGAACTACAAAATCAACGAGAAACCATTAAAGTGTGCAAAGTAGATATAGGACAACAAGAGAGAGATTGGAGGAAAAAAAAGCTAAAATGTCTCAGACGCCCTCTAGTGGCCGGGTTGTTTTTAACACCACCAAGTCATGTGTATACAGTGTCACTTTATAGACATTTGGACAGGTCAAAGACTCAAGATGCTGACTGTATACATGTAAAGGAAAAAAAAACTGCTTTCGTAATCCTCCCATGTAGATGTACATCTAACTCACTGAAAAGATATGGTTCTAACTGACTGAATCTTCAGTGACATCTAAAATATTATTTGTAGTATTTGTTAATAGAACCAATAAATAAGGGAATAAAAAATCTTTAAAGGTGTAACCCAAATTTATCACCATATTCTGATGTTGAGTTCAATATTTTTTAATCAAACTATAGAATGAACACTAAACATAAATATGAGCATTGCTAAAGAACTAGTTGGATAATATAATTACCTTCTCTAGATTAATTTTTTTTTTATTTTTGTGATTTATTTTAAATATGTACCTGAGAAGTACGGATAAAGAGGTAGAAAATGAATGAATGAATGAATGAATGAATGAATGAATGAATGAATGAATGAATGAACACATTTTAAATATGTTCAAAAAGGTCACATAGTTTAAAGATGGGGAAAACTACCTGGTCATTTTCTAGTCTTTAACTGTTTAGTTTTGATGAGTTTGTGCACCAATGTTATTATCTATTGTAAATTGTAAACATAAAATTTATTTTTTTCTTTTCTCTCTAACAAACACCCACACCCACACACGCCTGATGAATAACTTGCTCAACTTCTGTGTTTTTGTTTTGTGATAGCTATTAATTTCAACTTTTAACATTGCCATAACATGTTTGTTTTTATCTTATGTCTGTGATTCAGTCTCTGTGTTTAAGGTTTATCATTGCTTTGCTATTATTATTATTATTATTATTATTATTATTATTATTATTATTATTATTATTCATGCTATATATTAGACTAGACTGGGGTAGCTATAGAGCCCACGTCTCTCTAGGTGTGTGTCATCTTTGTATAAATCCCGGTGTCTCACATGAAAGGGCAGGGAACAGAAGGAGAGATATGTCCTTTCATGCCATCTTATTCCCCCCTGGGGCTCAAAAACAAACTTGAATCAGAAGTGAGGGGAAAAAAACAGAGTCCAATTCCTGAATATAATCACAATCACATACAAGACTGCTTAATCATGTTTCATTGGATCTCTTTTATGAATACAATTTGCAGTCCCTATAGCTTTGGCAGGGAATGTGTAATGTGTTTTTGCCTAGTCTGAAAAAAGTCTAGCGTGAAAATATCCTTCCAAATTGTGTGTGTGTTTTTTTTTAATTACACACAAACACTAGATGCCAAAGGTTCAATAGAGATGCAATTCAAGTTCAAATTTATTTGTATAGCACTTTTAACAGTGGACATTTTTTTACGAAGCGGCAATACAGGAATATATACCCTCTTAAATATCTCTTGAATTTAAATGATCACTAATGAGCAACCAGAGGTTGTAATAGTGTAATTATGCATTATGTAGTAAAAAAAAAAAAAGTGAAGGGAGCACACGAGCGAAGTACTACATTACCCATGAGCAGGAGGTACCGGAAGTGCTGCTACACGTGTTTTTATGGCTGTGTCTTGTAGCTGGTGTGCTCAGTAGTGAAGCACAGCTTAATTCAATACTATTAGTTAGTTAGGTTTTCCTGATCCAACCAAAATACACCGTAAGTATTGTACATTCATGTCTGATGTACACAGTTGTTATAATTCAGAAAATGTATTTTACATTCGCACGTATTTGCGATTTAAGTGGCTAGACATAGGCATATATGTTATATATATATATATACACACCAGTGTGCGAAATCCCAGCAAAGTTTAAAATGTGTTCATTGTTTTTGTCTTAGATGTCGGGAGCCAAAGGCAGAATGCGACACAAGAAAATGAGAAATCAGCCAAGTAACGTGACTTTCTCTGAGTGTCGTGAAAGCACAGGTTTGTTTAAGAAAAGTTGTGAAATACTTGTATGTTTTTAGCTTTTGAGCTAATTCTGAAATATATCATATTTAGGTCGGAGTTCTGATTGTGTGCAGCAGCACATGAGGGGGCCACAAGAGCACCAAAGCAGCTGGATGACGGGGAATCAGGATAGACATGAGCATACACTGCCTACATACATCACTGGTTAGGATACAGACAGTGAAACAGCATTTAAACTTATAGTTATCCTACCTGTCTTCTTTTTTTTTATATATATCTTCCTTCTTCACTGCCCTTTCAATTTTTGTGTACTAGTTATGTTTTTCTTTTTTGCTGCATGTTAATGTTAATGTTTTCTCTCTAGCATCACTCTTTGCCAAAGCTCGAGCTGCAGAAGTCAATGCCATGTTGAGGGCTGTCACAAAGACGACAGGTAGCTCTCATGTATTTGGAGCTCTGCCGAAGCACATGCGCCGAAGAGCCATGAGCCACAACACCAAGAGACTGCCGTGCCGACTTAGAGATATGGCACAGAGATTGGTAGGTATTTTTGTGACAAGCCCTTAAAGTATGGAACGTAATTTTCTGTTTGTTGTGTGGTTAGAAACCTCATCCACCCGATGTTAAAATTAGAAAGCTTATAATTAATCTCTGAGATTATAAAATGAAACTGTAATTTTGTTTTTTAAATCTAAAACCTGTGACTGCATAAAAGTAGCCTACTGCAAACAGACTGCATTGTGTGGCAGAAAAACAGCTTTTTGTGAAAATGATATATTATAATGATTAAAATGAAAAAGATAACTTTTTTTTGTCAATTTGTGGGATTTACTCTGCTTTACTGCATGTTTTTGCTTGTGATAAATTCTGGTAATGTGCACACTGTTCTGTCTTATTGCATTACTTTAATATCTGTTTGTGTGAATATAATCTGCTTGTAGTGTTGTGACCTCATATCTGTTTTCTAGTTGGAGAAGAGTCATCAGGCAGGCAAGAAAGAGAAAAAGGAGCTGTCAAAGACTAAAAGTCGGCGTGCCCGCCGCCGCCATGGTAACTTGTTGCTGGAGTTCAACCGACGTCAGCGTAAAAATAAATGGTTAGAGACTCATATCTGGCATGCCAAGCGTTTTCACATGCTGAAGAAATGGGGCTACTGTCTTGGAGATAGACCCACTTACAAGTGCTACAGAGCCAGCTATAGGGCCATGAATTCTGGCTGTTTGCTGCAGGTCAGCTTGCTGTTTGTCTCCGTCACTTTTAGTTATAGCATTAATGTCTCAAGCTGTTCTTCATTCACATTTTTTCTGCTTTCTCTTTCTTGGTTCATTTATTTATTTCTTTTACCTTTTTTTTTTCTTGTATTCAGGACCTCTCATATTATTGTTGCGTGGAGCTCATTGGTCCAGAGGAACAACTACTGAATGCACTCTCCAGGCTCACTAACAAAGATGCAGGTGTATATTTATCAGCATTTCAAAGCTCCAACACAATACCATAGAATTACCACTTTAAACTTGCATAACACTTAAAAGTCCCAGTTTCATATGTGCTACACTGAGGTCACTTGGAAATCCTCAGAGGTGAACTACTCCCCGTTGTCTTTTGAAAAACAAATTATATATTTAATATTTATGTTTAAATACAACACATTTTAGTCAGTTCAAATACACACACACTTTATGGCCATGTGTCTTTTGTGGACATGCGACCATCACTCCAATAAGTGGGCTTTCCTCAAACTGTTACCACAGAATTAATGTAGGCAATTATATAGAATGTCTTTGTATGCTGTAATAGTACATTTTCTCTTCACTGGAACTAAGAAGCCAACACGCAAAAATTTCAGCATGACCGTGCGCCTGTGTTCAAAGAAAGGAGCATGAGAAACTCAGGTGGCCTAAACAGATGCCTGACCTCAACCCCACTGGAGACCTTTGAGGTTAACTAGTATGCTTTCTGCATGCAAGGGCTTTTTGACCAAAATCGGTGCCAAATATCTCTAATGCCCTTAGGGCTGAATGGGCAGATCCCCCCACCATGTTCCAAAATCTATCGGAGATTAGTAACAGCAAAAGTAAGGCAAAAATTCTTATGGGATGATAAAAAAAAATATATGTAGAGGTGTGAGGGTCAGGTGTCCAAAAATATTTGGCTTTATATTGTGTGTGTTGGTGGTATGATGCACATTGATGACACATGATGACCTACAAGTGTTTCATGATCTGGCTTTGGTAGGATTTTTTTTCTAGATGGATGTTTTAGGATGAATGGATGACAGACAGTCTTTCCAGAACCAAATAAAGTAGACACAGCACAAAGCACCATATAATTCTGTTGCTAGTGCAGTGCACGGTCACCTACACACATGTTGAATAAAAATGTACATTTTATGCAAAAGCTTGCAGTAGTAGACCAAAAATCCCAAAGTTGTACATTGCCTGGATTTAAGTTAAAACTGAGCAAAATGTCATGTCATGCAAAACGTATGATGTAAAAAGCAGCAACAGTATATTTTAAGATTATAACGTTAAGCATGATCTTATTTCATAGTTGACAATAGTTTGTTTTTTTGTTTCATTGCAGGCCCAACTTTTGCAGCAGCATTGTGTGTGTCAGGGCAGAAAGAGGGGAGAGTTATGCTTTACAAGGCTGATCAGTACCCTCACCAACCTCTGGGCCCTGTGCACTTCCTCTGGAGGCCTTGCTGTAATACATCACCTCACAGACAGCTGTGGATCTGGGCACATCCCTCCCTCAAACAGGTAGTGTGTGATTGTGTGTGTACACACTGATGAGAGAGTTGGTACACATCCCTTATACCTGCTCATAAGGTACAATCGTTTGCATTTCCTAGCCTTTCTTCCTTGTTTTATGTTCCTTGCTAAATTGAATAACAAAGATTTTCTAAATTTGACATTTTACCAGTAAACCTTGAATCTATGAACCATTAGTAAGCATAGTAGTAGGTAGTTACATATGACTACAGTGAAGCTCATCCTAAAACATTTTTTGCTACTGCATGGTAACTCCCAATACTATTCCATTCTGAACAATATATACATTTTCTAAAACTAGCTGGAAATATCAGTGTACAGTGTGTACACAATCCAAAATATTACCTTATTTTTAATTATGCACAACAGTTACTACCAAATTAGTAAGAGCACCAGCAGAGATTCAGCTACTACAGATTTTATTATTATTATTATTATTATTATTATTATTATTATTATTATTATTATTATTATTAAGGTACGCAACATATGGTATGCTACATAGCCAAAGGTTTGTTGACACCTGACTATCTAACCCATATGTGGTTCTTTCCCAGTCTGATGCCCCAAAGTACACAATTGTCTTGAATGTCTTTTAACATTAAAGATTTAGGCTTAAGGAAATTCTATTGGAAGCATGACAGTTCCCCAGTGCACAAAGCAACATCCATGAAGATGTGGCTTGCCAAGGTTAGTGTAGTATGACATTTAGCAGATGTTCTTATCCAGCGACTTACAGAGCTGCTTTGATGTTAACGAAATGCATCCAAATACTGGATCACATGGTCACTACTAAGAATATCATCAATTTACAAAACACTGATAGGGAGGTAATATAATAAGAAATGCACAAAGGCAACACATTTTTAAGGTGCTAATATAAGTATTCATGAATAGTTGGGACTTTGCATGCCTTCCATATACCCTGAGAGATAGTGGGACCAGTTAAGAAGTGCTAGAGGATTGGAGGAATCATGGTGCAGTCCAGGATGTGCAAAGTGCGGGCAGATACAGGAATATAGCAGAATATATAATGCTTCCATGTATGGTCTTGGTGCTAGCTGTGTGTAAAAGCGATTGATGAATAGCTGTATTAGACTGTGTGATGCACATGCGTATGTGGAGGAGTTTGATTAGTCCAGGAAGTCAGATTTGGTACAGCACTGGAAAGGTATGGGTTGTCTATGAATTTGTTAGGGAGGAAATTTAAATAAGATTGAGTTGATTTGATCAAATTTAAACATATTTTATGAACCTTTAGGAAAGCTACTCAAAAGTGGGTGTTGGAGCGATGTGATCCCTGGAATATAGTAATGGGACAGTGTGAGAGAAAGGATGCTTTAAAAGTCACAATGTACTGGTCAGTGCTATTGTCTGTTTGCACTCTTTTGTCTCACACTGTATGCACACAATGCACAACTTTAATTCCTTAACTGTTTTTTGTTCTATGTAGCACCCTGTTCCTGGAAAAACATTTAATTTCACTATGTACTGCATCAGCTATATATGGTTGAAATGAAAATAAAAGCGACTTGACTTGAAATGACAAATGGTCCAAACAGGATCCTGAGACACCTGTGTGGATCTGGGAATGTGTTTGCAAGGCAGGACCTGTAATGGGACTGCACTCTATGTCTACTACATTACCTTACCACACCGATTCAGCTCTTTTTTGCTGAACGGGCACAGATTCTCACATTCCAAATTCTAGTGGAAAGCCATCACAGAAGAGTAAAGCGGGAATGGGATGTTCAGCATGCACATAGTTTGTGATGATCAGGTGTCTACATGCTTTTGGCCATATGGTTGGTGCATCTAATACAGTGGCAAGCAACTGCATATTTTGCTATGTGTGTGTATCTTAGGATATTCTACCAGAATTGCAGGCAGTGTGCCAGAGTTTTGAGGCGGTGGCTCCTGCTCTTGTGAAAGCTGTCCCCTCAGAGAAGCTGGCAGAAAAACCACCTGCATCTTCTGACGGAATCTATAAGCCAAAGAATACCAAAAGAAAGAGGAAACATGAAGCTGAAAATAAGGACTATCTTGCTAAAAAAATTGTGGGTGATGGCACTCGCTCAATTACGACTCCTGTTAGTTGGGTGTCTTGCAAGACTGAGATCGTGATCAGGTGAGCAGTTAAAGTGGCATCACATGTATATTTAAAAAAAAAAACTGAATGGAAGTTCTATATGGTATTTTATTGTCTTTTTTTATTTTTAACAGTGATCTCTCCATGGAAATAGTACGGTATCGTCTAATAGGTCCGCTCTCCCACTCTGTGCTATCTGAGATACTTGTACCAGCAACTCAGTGTGAGGTGAGACGAGTTGCATGTTGAGCAGTAAAGCGTTAACTCTTAATGATGCCTCAGTACAGAGGCTAGTTCTTTTAGCCTTGATGTGTAAGCTGGTCTTACAAGATTGCTAAAAATAATAGTTTTTTTTTTTTAGAATATTAACAAATCAACTGCGTCCCCTTTCTGGTGGCCAGAGGTGTGTAAGGATGAGGATACCATGTCCCTACATCGCCAGCAAGCAGATGTTTTTCAGCTGCTGAGGGGTATATATTTTTTTTATTGCCATCTCACACTTACCTTCCAGGAATCAAGCAGTTATTAGCTTTTTTTGTCCTGTCCATTGGTGCAGCAAATTGAGCTCATATATAGACAATTATATAATGTTTTGATTCATTTAGAAGAATATTAAAAAATTTTGTTGTTTAAAATTGTTTAGGTATAGACGCTATGGCTGAGCTCCCGGCAGGGTGTGTTCTAGGGCTGACTGTAGACGACCCAAGACTGTCTTTGTCTGTGAAAAAGAGAAACGCTCCACCAGACCTTCAATTGTCCCAAGGTGATCACTCATGAAAACGTTACATACACCGCGCATAAATTTGTGAGGACATACCTCACGAACGATTTGTTAATCTTACCACTAAATTTACAACATTGTAGAGTAACTGGATACCACATGAATTTTTCTGGCAAGTTGTCTGTCTGCTGTTTAATGTGACTGTGTAAGCAAATCAGGAATGTATTATTCAGGCTACATCTGCCCTGTAACAATATTTCACCAATTTACAGATCTTATTTAAACATTTGTTTTTGTACATCTCACTGTGGGAAGCACCTCAGCCATAACCCAGCTTGTAAGCAACAGTGTTCACAGACTAATCATGGCATTGCTGAGGATATGAAACTGGGAGTTATCCTCAACAAGACCCATCAGGGTACGTCCCAGAATGCCACTGTTTTTGCTAGTCGATGTATTCATTGTTACAGCGAATGACCTATAATTTGCTTGGGCTATATCAAGAAATTTAACCTGTTATGACAAATTTCTACTCCTGTTTTTCCTAAATGGGTTTGGGCGGTCTCTTTCATCATCGTGACTGCTAGTTCTGTGGGTGGCAGAGCGAAAGTAAAAAGAGACCTTGCTTCATCCATGCTCTGTGGGGCATGATTTTGGGTAGGGATTCCTATCTCCTGCGTCTTTTTCTAATTGGTACAGGAGGTGCTTCATTGTTTGTGACTGATTAGTGCCATTGCCATAGCTGTGGTCATTATATTTGAAAAACAAACACTGAGGAAACAAACTTTCCATCTCATTGGCTGATTCTTATAGGTGTCAACCTATTTTATGTCAGCACCTTTCTCATTGGATTGTGGAAGGCATTTTTAAACTCCAGAGGTTCTGACGGTGCATTTTACCAAAGACAGACATTTCTTGGGCACCTTTCAAGGGTATTTTACACAAGGACATTGTGTAGTGGGGTATTGGGCATTGGGAATTTTATAGGCTTGATTTTACAGAGCTGTTATTGGCTTGCTATGTCTTGTCCTGTGATTTCTTTTCACCTCTTATGTCCCTGTATTTAATTTTTTAAGAATTTTAAATTTTTTGTTTATGTACAGTCAATTTACTGGAATACTTTATTAGCACATTCTCAATACTGTCCTTATCCCCTAGTGAAATTCCAAACAAATGTTTGAAGGAGAATTTTATGTTATGTGTTCCAGTTCTCTGATTTCAGGAGTGAGGTATCTCACCACACTTACAGTTGCACACTAAGACTGATAAAAAATATATACAGTTTTGGCTGTAAAGGATTCTTATGTGTGTAGAACGATGAAATAGAGGCAGCCGTCTTCAACATTCTGTAGAAGTCCCAGGAGAAAAGTGTCGAGGCACTAGATTCTCAAAAGTCCTGCTAATGATTACAAGAAACCAATATCCAAAGAATGAAGAAGGGACCTTCTGCCATGATTGGTCTGTCAACTTACAAATAACGTTATTGGTACTTCCTGCATCTGTTACTCCCAAGATTTTTCCCATAGTGAGAAAGCTCACTCCTGTTTTCTGAGACCCTGGGTTATGCAAGATTTTAGTTCTGTCAGGACCACTTTGTCACAAAGGAATTATTAGATGATATGCAACAGTTAGTGTTGGCAGTATCATTCTGTTCTGGGCAAGTATGGCAGTATGGTTCTGTTCTGGGCAAGAATCCATGCGCCCATCCATGCGCGTGCGTGGACAGAGCGGGGAGAGCAGCGACTAGAAAATAGAATAGACCCCCTGTATAACACTAGCATGCATACGCTCGCTTACACGTTTTTGGAAAGTAATAAATGAATGGATAGATAGACAATTAAATAATTAGAGAGAGAAAGAAAAATATGTGGAGATTTAAGACGTAAACTGGTACAGCGAACACGGCATGGCATGGTGGAGTCGGGGTTGGAGGAGGGAGTTTAGATCACGGCAGCAGTGAAGTGCCAGAACGGCTCTATGAATGGGAATTTAAATGGTCGGGTAATATGGATGTCGTAACCGGATTGGTGTGGGTCGTGGACAGCTGATTAACAGCCAATGCACGCTTGACGACGTGGCCTGCCAGAACTAACGCAATGCTTGATTTTTGTTACATTTTTAAAAGATCTGATAAATTTGATGGTCACGTTGACCAAATCTACTACAAAGCCAAAAGTCAAAATTGAGTGTTATTTCATTATTATTAAGGTATGGATTCTAGATAAATCTTTGTATTAATAATGATGTATGTACCAGTGTTGCAGTATTTTAATGAATGAAAGTTAATAAAAGTTAACTATTATTTTTTTTATTTTTTTTGGAGAGCTCTGTCCAAAATAGTCACCTCCAAACATATTAAATGACAAAGGCCATTTCTTTTGTATTGGCTATACACTGAAGATATTGTGCTATGGAGATCAGAGGATGAATACATGACATTAGAATTTTAGATTCCATTTTTTTAATATTTACACCCATGTGTTACACAACTTGAAACATCACACCTTTGGTGGCAGACCATGCTGGTTGTAGATGAGCAAAATTACTGGAACATTTTATGCATATGCCTTTGCTTGCAATAGCTGAAACAAACCAGCAACTCACTGATATAATATCTATGACATTCTTATTTTCTAGGCTTGTACCACACTTTTTCCTTTTGGTCTCCTCTTTGGCAGTGTATTTTCAGTCATTGTCTTGCTGCATGATGAAATTACTCCAAATTATATTCATGTAAATTGACAGACAGGATGTTTCTATAGACATCTGACTTGATTCTGCGGCTACTGCTATGAGTTATATCCACTGGTGTAGTCTACGTGATGCGCAGGTATACGCCGTATACCCACTAGGAAAGGCCAAGGATTTCTGTATACCCATTTAAAAAGCATGAGGATACGTAACAATATCGTTTTGTGACAGAACTTTCATGCATAAATTCACCCCGTCTGTGTTGCGAACACAGACTGTGGTTGCGATTGTGAATCACTAACGTTTTTGGACCATTGGGGCTTCCGTGGCCTGTGACCTGATCTGACGTCACCTACCAAGGAGGAAAATCAGTTGCTTGGTGGTGTTTTTTGGCACAAATTTGAAATTAACTAACTAATGTAAAAGAAGACATGAAACGAAAGCAGACTCAAACTACACTCTGAGTGTTTTCGGAAGCCTGCACCTGAAGCTGAAGCAGCTTCAGGTGACATTTCACCCAAAGCCCAAGTACAAATGTATTTGGAAAGCTTTGTAAACTACCAGTTCATTCAGTTCATAATATTCTGCAATGAAAGAGTGTTGGTGATAAAACTGAACAAATGTTTATTGTTCACTCTTAAATGTGCATTGAAAATTGACAGCTGATAAAACCTGTGCTCCAGGTCCCACATTCATATAACATTTAAGGCTAAATGTAGCTCTTAAAGGTATAGTTCACCCAAAAATTAAAATTGTCATTTTTCAAAATATCATCTTTTGTGTTAAACAGAAGAAAGAAACTCGTACAGTTTTGGAACAAATTGAGGGTGAGGAAATAACACAATTTTCATTTTTGGGTGAACTTTACCTTTAACAGCTACATGTAGCCTTAAATGTTATATGAATATAGGACCTGGAGCACAGGTTTTATCAGCTGACTGTCTTTTGTTGCTTATAATAAATTGGAATGTTGATAACACATAAGCAGTCTTTAATAATGCTCTAAATTACATGTAGATGCATATTTTATGCATTAGTGAGTGTGGTGGTGCCTATGGGGTGTTCCATGAGGCTGGGGGGGGGGGGGGATCACAGTATACTCACCTCACTACAAAAAACTAGACTACACCACTGGTTACATCATCAATAAAGATGAGCAAGCTCATTAAGAAGAATCTGTGCACCCACAATCCATGACACTACCTCCACTGTGCTTGATCAGTGAGCTTGGCAGTATCATTATTTTTGCATTACCTTTCCATTAGTATTATTTTAAATGAATACATCTTACATTTTAAATGAATACATTTGCTGTCCATGCAAATAATCATTAAAATAACTGTAAAAATTGTTTAAAGCGGGTACATACATTGCATGTTTTTGGACATTTTTATTATTTTTTTTTTAATTCAAGTTTATTTGTATAGCGCTTTTCACAATTGAAATTGTCTCAAAGCAGCTTTACAGAACAAAAACATAGAACAAAATGTTATTATAAAGAATAATACAAAGTTTAATATAATACAAAATTCAAGATCAATATTAGTTATATTTAAATGTTTGTCTTTATCCCCAATGAGAGAGTCTGAGGTGACTGTGGTGAGGAAAAACTTCCTTGAATTGTAATGAAGAAACCTTGAGAGGATCCAGACTTAAAGGGGAACCTCATCCTCATATGGGTGACACTGGAGGGTGTGATTATAAATATACAAATGTTGTAATGATGCAAAAGACTAGATGCAATTGGCGTCTCCTCTTTAGTATAACTGGAGCTGGTAGATCTCTAGATGTCTAAATCTAAATGATCTCTATCATTATTAATAGATCTACTTTCCTTTTCATTACCACACTCCTGTTATTGGTTTGAAATGTGTAAACTTTTTGTTGTGCGTCATAGGTGTTGATGAAGAACAAAGAAGAAATTTGATACTTAAAGGAGTCCCTTCTTTCTGTGCTCAGAGTGCTCTGTGGGACAAGTCTCTCAGAGAGAATGTTACAAGCAACAAGATTTCAGAACAGGTAGTGCTCGCTCTCACTCCACACACACACACACATCCATATAGTTTGTTTTTGCATGTATAGCTTATTTTGTGTGTGTATGTGTAATATACACTCACTGAGCATGGTATTAAGGCATACGTTTGCTCTCAAAACAGACTTAAATCTTCATGGAATTCCTGCCACAAGATTCTGGTCCACCCTGACATGATTATATCATGCAATTCTTGCAGATTTCATGCCCATTTATGTTCTAAATCTCCTGTTATCACATCCCAAAGGTGTTCTCTTGTATTCAGAACTGGTTACTGGGAAGACTAATAGACAACTTTTACTTTGTTGCATGGTGCAGTCAGGAATTAGCCTTTAGAAGATAAATAAATTGTACAGGAATGGATGCATATGGTCCACAACAATTCTCAAATAGATTCAGGCATTCAAGCAATCATTAATTGGAATTAACAGGCTGAAAGTCTGCCAAGTAAACATTTTGTACATTATTAAACCACTCCCATTGACTCAGTACATTAATCACAGTGAAAATCACATGCTCAGTGTGAAATAAAGGTGTGTATGTGTCAGGATCTAAACAGGATGAAGAGGGAGTTATTAGTTCCAGGCTCGAGGTTGCCAACCCCTGCACAAGGCCGAGTGCCAATTCTTCTGGTTAACCAGGCAGGAAAACAGCTGGGAGAGGAGCGGCTTGGATGGGGATCCGGTTGGGACTTGCTGTTGCCCAAGGGTTGGGGCATGGCATTTTGGACACCTTTGGTAAAGACAACATTCTTTTTATACATACAGTTGTAGAAACACTTGGCATCCTGGTAAAGTTTAGTGTACTTTGTAGTCAAATACCTGTAAAATGTAAATAAACTACAGACAAGTTGATATTATCTCAGAGTTAACCTTCTCAACTACTATTACCACCCACAAATTGTTTTTAAAAGTGTTTGACATACTAGCATCTCCAGCATTTCAATGCTATAACATCAGACCTGTTAGAAAGTGTGGGATTAAAGTGATATTGTTTAAACTATGGAATCTTTCAGGTATTCATATAGTGTGTGTACTCTTTTTCCCTTGACCTATGTAAACCTGTATTAGGTGTACTGTGGTGTACGTGTTGGGGGTCTCCAGATGAGTTTAAAACACTTCCAGAATAGAAGCATGCCCCACTTTCCCCATGATTACCCAGACTGCCCTGCAGGTGTCCGCTTCCAGGAGCAGCAGGAGACTGAACTACTGGAAAAGTTTAAGAGGTGCAAAAACTTAATTTAAAAAATGTCATTTCTGACACCTTGTCTTATTACTGTTGAATTGTTATTGCCACCCTTTTTGATTCAGCAGTAATTAGCATCTTTTCTGGAGCCTATTAATGTTCTAAAAGCTTCCTAAACAGGACATAACACTTTTAGAAATTCTTGTCTTAGCTGAAACCTAGCATTCTGAAATGTGGTGTTGTGCTTTGTTGTTATTGATGATATAGTTTAATTTTGCAGTGATTGATATATTTGCCATTTTTTTGTGGTTACATTCAGGTACCCGCCTTCCAAACGGACAAACTACATCAAATATGGATGTGTGGCTCCTTTCCGATGCCTCTGGCAACAGCTGGTAGAGGAATGGGAGGAGAAAGTGAAACATCATGAAGACATACAAGACACCAAGACAATTCAAATGAAAGATGTGCCATCACTCTCAGGAGAAAGCCCAAACCCAGCATCTGCTTTAACTGTACTGAGGTAAAGTAGTTTTAAAGCTGTATATTAATTCTTTCAAATCTTAAATTCCAGCTCTGTTTAATAAATATGAGAGAGATATTAGTACATAAACTGTTGGTCCACTATGAGCACACTGAAATCTAGATATTGTATAGACTAGTTAACTAATCGATAAACATTCAGGTATTTGTTTGTCAATGTTTCATGTTTGGGATCTGATCTCTTTCTTTTTTGGCTTTTTTTTTTTTTTTGCTAAAATTGCTTCATAATTACTGTGTTGAGTTGGATGTAGATAGTTGGATAGTGAACAACAGTATTTTGATAGCTTGGTCTTTATAATGCAGTCATGTAGCAGCACCGTGCATACTGTACACTCATTCACATACAGGTCAAAATCTTGAGGTACTGTTCACATCAAACACTAAAATGTGGAAAACTGAGATCTCTACAATGTTAATTGTGGCACGGTTGTTGGTGCCACATGTTCTGGTTCGAATAGAATCTGCAGATCTTCTGGTATTTTCACACACCAAAAAGTGGACATTGTGTGTGTGTGTGTGTGTGTGTGTGTGTGTGTGTGTGTGTGTGTGTGTGTGTGTGTGTGTGTGTGTGTGTGTGTGTGTGTGTGTGTGTGTGTGTGTGTGTGTGTGTGTGTGTGTGTGTGTGTGTGTGTGTGTGTGTGTGTGTGTGTGTGTGTATGTATGTATGTATATTTTCTATCATAATGAATAACAATGGAATTTGTTTAACTAAATTTGTTTTATTTGTTTAGTTTTTTTTAGTCCGGTGAAACAAGACCTGGTTAAAGGCAACAACAGAGTCAAATTAATTGAAACTTTTCACTTATTGTCTGATGTTTATATAATCATGATTTTATTTGTATTTTAAATGGGTGGCAATAATTTTGTGCATTAAAAACAAATACAACTGCAAAGCACATTTTCACATCATCTGACTTAATGTTCATCACAATAGCTGGCGAACCTGGATACTGTCACTCATAAAAAACCTAATTTGTAGCTCATATTATACTAAAACTAAAGTATTAAGTGAGAGGATGTTTTTCTCAATGAAGCTATGGATTTTCTTTGTAGGAGCCGTAAGGTGCTGAGGCAGCTGTCAGTCTGGTGTCGCCCACCTTCTTCACGGACTCGGAGAGCACAGATTGCTCGCTGTGCCTTGCCATTGTGCCCTGCACTTGCTGTGTCTCTACAGGAACAGTGGAAGCAATGCATTTTGTGGGTGCGTGTGTGCGTTCTTAGTAAGGGGCGGCCTGCACTTCATGCCATGCTTTGTGTGCCAACAACTGAAGACTTGCAACACTTGCGTGATGACCCCCAGTGGAGCGGTCCAAATGAACCGCAACACGCAGACCACATAAAGCTCCAGCTGAAAAAGAGAGGCAAGAAAGGTGAAGCTGCTCTGAGCTGTTCTGCTCTAAAGAAAGAACAAGACTGTAACATTCCTCAAAAGGATAACCCTAGTCCTTCTCCTATGATGCAAAAAAACCCTGATCTTGTATCTATTAATCAACACTCCGGCCCTTCTGTTATGCTCAGAGATTCTCTTTCTGAGCCCAATGTATCAGAAACTACAGATACTGGCCATGTATGTGTTGAGTCTCTTTCCAAATCCACTTTAATACAAGGATTATGGACTGAAAGTCTGCCTAATATATCATCTCACTGTACCCGTATGACATTAGGCTGGGTGGTACAGGGTGATTTTTCCCTGGCAACAGGAACTGGGGAGGCTTTAGGGTTTGTAAGTATGGTGGGTCTCCTACAAACGCTTCTCATGCAATCAGCAGATCAGCGGGGCGTCGTGCTTCTGCGTAATCCCACCTCACTCCAGTACCGCTTTGCAAGACTCCATATAGAAGCATGAAGCACTGCTTAGTCACTATATCACTACTCCCTAAATGGATCAGCATCAATGCCTAAAGTTTAATCTAGTGTACTAATACAGGTCTACATCTAAGCTCTCTTACCCCTCCTGCATTAAGGCCTTTGAAATGTCTTTTTGGATACAGGCTACTATACAGGCAATCTATAATTGCCAAGTTGATAAGTTAAATTTGGTTTAAGGTTCATTTAACCTAAAATATATATGTAATATTTTTTTCCACAGGTATCATCTGGACTGATGTAATGAACAGATGTATTGAAACATCTGATTTGTTGAACTTGTTTTCATAATGTTTGATTTTTGAGTAAAAGTTTAATTCTGGCAATATCAATAAAATTGTTGCCATTCCTGTAAATATTAACTTGCACTGAATTCTATGTAGATTATTATTTTGAGATCCGTGCATCCAGCTAAGATTCTCATTAAAATTATATTTCAACAATGAGTGGATGAATGCTTGTAGGATTCTATGATATTATGATTGTAACCAGCGGATAAACTGATTCAGTTTTGAAGCATATACAAATACACAGCAAGGCAAGTGTTGGTACTATATTCCAGCTGTTAATCCTCTTAATTAGTCTTCTACTCTTTTGCTACGGTTTTTCTACTGATGTGGTGTAAAGATAAAAGCCAACTGCTTGGAGAAAATATTTGTACTCCGATATTTTGGTCCTGTGCTGAATTTAGTATTTCATTTCTTACATGAAACAGTTTATCACAAGTATTAGTCGAATAGTTACACTACAAAATAATGCAGTTTACAGAATTGTAGTAGATTTATAAATTATGGCAGTAAGTCAATTTTGAACTGGTCAGAATAAATGGTCAGGAATGTGGGTCACCGTATGGAATAAATCTGGCTGCACTAAAATATCAGATTCATCCATATTACATGGTGAACAACATGGTCAGTTAAGAAGTAAACACAGGTTCAGGAACTAACATTTAAAGAATGTTTTACTTTCTGTCTTGTGACATCCAAATGTCTAAAGCCACTCAGGTTGCTCACTGAGCAGAACTGAGCAGTTCTTATTGAAAGCTATGTTCGATAAATATGTTGGAATATACAAAGATTAATGAATTATTAAAAAATTTAGTAATTTTACATTTGAAACAGATTTTTGGCAAGAAACATGTTCAGCATGTTCATCAGGTGCCATGTCATATCCGTGAGATCCAACCAATTTGCTAAAAAATATCTTATAACATTTCAAAACATTTTAAGCTGACCCTTAAAACATAACTACAGGACATTGAAGTACAACTGCAATTAAACTGCTGTACAAAGAAGTACAACTTCAGCAAAGTTAAATACAAATGTAAGATTGCAATAGAATAGATACAGTATACCTGCAAGTACAAATGTAGGCTTGCAATATAATAATTCTTACACATACAAACACAAGAATGAACTAGTGTGATTGTAACAGAGCAATATTTGGAAAATTATGTGCAAGAAAGCAGACAGCAAGGAAGGGGTTAACCCCTACACATGTTAGGGTTCTAGGTTTTAAGAGGACTTTCCATAGAAATAATGATTTTTATACTTTTTTTTTGTACAGTGTGTGTGTGTGTGTGTGTGTGTGTGTTGGGCTATTGGGAGAGTAATCCCTGTCATGCAAATAACTGTTTAAGAAGGACGTAAGAACTGTGTGTTGCCTCCGGTGACGGGCCTGTTCAGTTCTTTGTTCTTTTTTTCTTTTTGTTCTCAGAAAATTTTGTTCTTTTTGTAAAAGAAAGATAAAGGTCCCAGATTCTCACACTGTACATGTTTTTCAAGGTTTAGAGTGGGAAAAGAATGTTAATCAGCGTCTTTAAGACACATTTTCTAGAAAAATGACACATGCTAACAATCAAATGCACACATCACCACCATGTTCTCACCTACTCTCATGGGAAAACAACTTGTGAGAAAACAGTAAAAGACAGAAGATTCTGTACATGGCAGAGGTTTAACACCAGCTAACAGTCTGTATCTTTCTGATGAGAAATCACATGAACAAGCGGTCACACAAACTGAAAGCTGAAAATGTTTTAAGTAAACTACAGTCATAAACACTGACTGTGTGCTGATGGTGAAAGACTTTTTTATGGGCTTTATTTCAGATCATTTTATCATCAGCCTCAGTGCTCAGTATCAACAAGTCAGAACATTTAGGGTGAAAAATAAGAAAGATATTTTCTTATTTGTTCTAGTTTGTTCTAACAATGATAAAGAATAGAAATCATTTGCAGCAATGGAACAGTGGTCCTGGACACTGGTATGATCAGAACAGATGTTAGACGTTAGAGATAAATAGTATCTTAATTTTAAACTATAAGTTTTTTATTTCTATTTTTTTATTTATTTATTTTTTCATTTTTCATTTTGTTTCTATACTTCTGTAAAGCTGCTTTGAACAATGTGAATTAAAAGGTCTAAAAAAATAAATTTGAATCTGAACAACAAATTCCTGAGTGATGATTCTGATTCTGCTGAGGTTCTGTTTCCTTGATGACCAAACGAACACACACTGTGTTCAGACGAAGCTGAAGATTACATAGCCTTTTACAAGTTTGTAAATTTGCAGAAATGACAGAGAAGCTAACAGGTAAACAGAAGGGAAAAAAGAGTTTTCTTTGGTGAGAACTCGAAAAGTCTGTGTGAAATTTGTGTGAACTTTAGATACATACAATCTAAACAAATTCCTCAGTAAAGATGATTCTGCTGAGTTTCTATTTCCGTGACGACCACACAAACACACACTTTTCAGACGAAGCTGAAGATTAAATCGCCTTTTACAAGTTTGTACATTTGCAGAAATGACAGAGAAGCTAACAGAACATTCAGGTAAACATGAGGAAAAAAGATGTGTTTGTAAAACACAAGTTTCCTTTGGAGAGAACTCCATGCTGCTTCATGGCTCACGCTGTGGGAATGTTTCTTTGTGGATGTTGTGTCTGAAAGTCTGTATGAAATTTGTGTGAACATTTTCATGATTGTGATGTTTTGATTCTTATTCCTGTTTTTCTCATGTTGTTTCTTAATGATTTCTCATTTGATATGATGAGAGACGGAGGTTCTGCGGAATCTGCTTCTACATGAACAAACGTTGGTGTACAGATGTCACAAATTTATTCAGCACTGTGACATCTGTACACCAACGTTTGTTTATGTAGAAGCAGATTCCGCAGAACCTCTGTCTCTACATTAACAAACGTTGGTGTACAGATGGCACAGTGCTGAATAAATACTGCAGCTCAAACCTGGAATCACTGTTCATAAACTGTAAACCCTTTAATTCACCGTGGGAATTCTCATTCATTCTGACCAGAGTTTACATCCCACCGCAGGCCAACGTGAGTGAAGCACTGCAAAACCTGGCAAACCAAATATCTGACTTATAGCAAAATAATCTGGATTCTTTTTTTATTATCCTTGGAGACTTTAACAGAGCAAAACTAACACTTGAACTTCCCAAATACAGACAGCATATAAATTATCCCACAAGGGAGAAAAATACACTGGATCATTACTACACAATCCAATCCAAGGTTGTGGGTTCGAGTCTCGGGCCAGCCACGACTGAGGTACCCTTGAGCAAGGCACTGAACCCCCCAACTGCTCCCTGGGCACTGCAGCATTAATGGCTGCCCACTGCTCCGGGTGTGTGTTCATGGTGTGTGTGTTCACTGCTGTGTGTGTGCACTGCTGTGTGTGTGCACTTTGGATGGGTCAAATGCAGAGAATGAATTCTGAGTATGGGTCACCGTACTTAGCCGTATGTCACTTTCACTTTCACTTTCAATTCTTAAGGACGACTATCGCTCTGTACCCAGGGCAGCCTTGGGGAACTCTGATCACTGCTTGGTCCATCTTATTCCAACATACAGGCAGAAACTAAAATCTACTAAGCCTGTAGTAAAAACAGTGAAGAGATGGACCAGTGAGGCAAAGCAGGAACTACAAGACTGTTTTGACTGCACTGATTGGAGTATCTTTGATCCCTGAACTGACAGCCTGACTGACAGTTTTTGTGAAGACGTTTGTGTGCCAACAAAATCCTTCTGCAAATACAGTAACAACAAGCCATGGTTCACAGCAACTCAAAAAACTTCGACAAGCCAAGGAAGATGCCTACAGAGGGGGAAGACAAAACTCTGTATAAGCAGGCCAGGAACCTACTGACAAAGGAGATCAGAATAGCCAAAAGAAGCTACTCTGAAAAGGTGAAAAGCAGGTTTTCAGATAACATCCCTGTGTCAGTGTTGAAAGGCCTGCAAGACATCACAAACTACAAGAGTCGCCCCCCGTCTCCCACTGAAGCAAACAAAGACCTGGCTAACAACCTCAACACCTACTGCAGGTTTGAGAACAGCATCCTCACACCTCCCATCCAACCCAGCACACTGACTGACATCACACCTCTGGAAACTCCATTAGCAACTCCTCCCAGCACTCAAGTTGCGCTCACAATTTGTGAAGAGGATGTGAATTGGCTCTTTCAGAGACAGAAGACAAGGACGGGGTCTCCCCCTCCTATCTCAATCTCAAAGCATGTGCTGATCAACTGGCTCCTATTTTCACCCATATCTTCAACAGAGCTGTGTGAAGTCCCCTCCTGCTTTAAACTCTACACAATCATCCCGGTCCCCAAGAAACCCATCACTGGACTGAATGACTACAGGCCTGTCGCTCTGACATCTGTTGTCATGAAGAGAGCTGGTATTGGCCCACCTAAAGACTGTCACAGAACAGATGTTGGATCCCCTACAGTTCGCCTACCGTGCAAACAGATCAGTGGACGACGCAGTCAACATTGGACTGCACTACATTCTGCAACACCTGGACTGCCCAGGGACATACACCTGGATTCTGTTTGTTGACATTAGTTCGGCTTTTAATACTATAATTCCGGAAATTCTTCACTCCAAACTCATAAGGCTCACTATACCCCCTTCCATCTGTCAGTGGATCACCAGCTTCCTGACTGACAGGAAACAACAGGTGAGACTGGGAGGTGTCACCTCCAGCATTCGGACAATCAGCACTGGCACTCCTCAGGGATGTGTCCTCTCCCCTCTACACTAATGACTGCACTTCATGTGACCCAACTGTTAAACTCCTGAAGTTTGCAGATGATACTACGCTCATTGGTCTCATCCAAGATGGCAATGAATCTGCATACTGGCAGGAGGTAAAGCGGCTGCTGCAAGGGTGCAGTCAGAATAGTCTGGAGCTTAACACCATCAAAACTGTGGAGATGATAGTAGACTTTAGGAAAGACCCCTGAACACTACTCCCCATCACAATATCTAACAGCCCGGTGTCATCTGTGGAGGCATTCAGGTTCCTGGGCACTACCATTTCCAAAGACCTGAAATGGGAGTGCAACATAAACTCTATAATGAAAAAGGCCCAGCAGAGTATGTACTTTCTATGCCAATTGAGGAACTATGTACGATCTGCCACAGGAGCTGTTGATGGTGTTCTACACTTTAGTCAGAGAATCTGTCCTGTGCACATCCATCACCATCTGGTTTTGTGCAGCAACAAAACAGGACAGAAAAAGACTGCAACGCACGGTTAGAACAGCAGAAAAAATAATTGCCCCCCCCTGCCCACTCTACGACACAAGAACCAGAAACCGGGCAGGGAAAATCACTACTGACCCTTCGAACCCCTTCGCTACAGAACTTTGCTTACTAAAATTGCCAGACACAAGGACAGTTTCTTTCCCCAGGCAATCACCCTGATCAAATATTGCACAATATTGTTATTTGCACTCCACTTTATGTACATACCTGATCGTTCATATTCTTTATTCATATTTTGTATATTTTATTCATTCTATATTCATATTTTATACTCATTCTGTCTATATTGTATCTAATCGTCTGAATTGTTTTCTTGTATAGTATAGTGTTATTTTTCTCTGTACATTTGAGAGTCAAAAACTGCTGGAACCAAATTCCTTGTGTGTCAACACACTTGGCCAATAAATCTGATTCTGATTCTGAAATAGATGACATGAGCAGAAGATTTGAGGCTGATAAAGACAGCTTGATGTTCCAGATTGAGGAACTTAAGCAGAAAGCAAGGACTATGGATGCCAAGATGATGGAGGGGCTCAAGAAAGTTGGCTGGTTCCAGAAGCTCCAACAGAGGAAGAACATCAAGAGAAGACAATACTTGGAGAAAGAGATAGAGAGACTTGAGGTCCAACTGAGAGACAGTAAAGCCAGAGAAGCTCGGTTGACAGAAGTGATCAACACGCTGATGAAGGAAAGGGTTAAAAGGAATGTAGAGGAATGTAAGATGACTACCATGCAGGTGATGATAGAAGAGCTGGAGGCCTTAGAACCGGTTAGAAGGAGGGACTTGAGACAGCTGAAAAGACATTTTAAACCATTATTAAAACTAAATAATTAAACAAATATATTTATTATATCTTACATGAAGATTAAATATGTGTTAAATAAACTCTTATAATTAATACTTAATAAATAAAATTTTAGAAAAATTACATTGCAATGTAAATGTAGAACAATCAACACAAAATCTGAGGTACTGTAGATCTGTAAGATGTAATAAAATACAAACCTCTAAATCTCAGTAAAAATAAACTTGTAATAAACAAACCAAGTTTTAAATAGAACATCCAAACATCAATATGAAATAATCTGTTTTAACAAATAATAACTAACATGTTACAAAAATAATTCTCAAACTGAAATATTCAACCTACATGGGCTTCATTACAAATTGTGAACTAGGAAGACAAATTGGTTCACTCTCTCTGCTTTTAATTTATTTTTGGTGCTTCAAATTTCAATTCAATTCAAGTTTATTTGTATAGCGCTTTTTACAATTGACATTGTCTCAAAGTAGCTTTACAAAACATAAACATAGAACAAAAGGTTAATATAAAGAATAATATAAAGGTTAACAGAATACAAAATTCAAAATTAATATTAGATATATTTAGTTCACAATGTGTATGTATTTATCCCCAATGAGCAAGTCTGAGGTGACTCGGGCAGCAGTGGCAAGGAAAAACTCTCTTGGACGGTAAGGAAGAAACCTTGAGAGGAACCAGATTCAAAGTGGAACCCATCCTCATATGGGTGACCCTGGAGGGTGTGATTATAAATATACAGTCAAACAAATGTTGTATAGATGAAAAGATCACATGGAGTTCACATCTCTTTAGGTCTGACTGGAGCTGGGAGATCTCTAGATGCCTCAGGATTCACTGAGTCGGCCTCATCTCAGCGGAGGTCCAAAACGGGTGAAGATGTAAACGGGTGACATGCTGTATACTTTAATGGTGAAAGCGGCTAAGGTGGTAAAATAAGTTGCTTCCAAGATAGCAAAAGAGTTTGGGCAGAGTCTGGCTTACCATCTGTAAAATGTGCTTTACAGTCAAACAGCCTTTGAAGACACGTTTATTGTTAAGTGGTTCATATTTATTGTATACATATTCATTCAAGTAAAATTTCTATAAAAATCTGAAAATGTTAAAAAAGTAAAAAAAAAAATCCTTAAGATATTATTCAAATAGAAGACACTTTCATCACAATTGATTTAAAAACTAGGACTACAACAAATAATAATTAATCATAAGGGGGCACTAACATAAGTGAATAAAAACAAAGTCAATATAAATCAGAGAACAATCATTCTGCTGACAAGATTATTTTGATGGGCAATTAAGGCAGACAAGGAGACAACAAACAAACAAATAAATATATGTTTGCAGAATGATCCAAGACAAAAAAAAACTAATGGTTCAATTTGCAGCATCATACGTCATAGTTCTATGACTGAATGGGTACTTAGTCCAAGTGGACTTCTTATAAAGAACCTTTCTAGAATTGAGTTTTTAATGAGACCGATTTATGACTTTATCTGAAATGAACATGAACAGCTTTAGTTCAAACAAATACTATATTTTTAATACATTGTTCCTGTTGTATGTCCAAGCACATTCCGCTGTACTGAATAATACGATGGATTACATTTTCCAAACCAGGACTTCACTTGGATGAAAGTCTAGCTTTTTCCTGCCTTAGGGACACAGATATAGTACATGACACAGCGCCCCTCCATTAAGGGTTTAATTCATTGTTTTAAACAACCAATAAATAAGCCAAATTAAAGCTTGATTTAGAATTTTCAGTTTCTTTTGTTGAAATCTAAGATCGCCCAACTGGCTGATGATGCTACATAATTTTTAAAACTCAGCTGGCCCATGTGCTGAATTTAAAGTTTTTCTTTAGTGCTTCTGGTCTTAACTTAAATATTG
Source organism: Tachysurus fulvidraco (assembly GCF_022655615.1). Lineage (NCBI taxonomy): Eukaryota > Metazoa > Chordata > Actinopteri > Siluriformes > Bagridae > Tachysurus > Tachysurus fulvidraco. Next base: position 7,814,180 of record NC_062542.1, read on the forward strand.
CCAAGTGTGAATTATTGCCACTTTATGAATGTAAGGAATCTCATTTTAACAATATTCCAGTGAAATAAACTGTTAAATATTTATGTATCCACATAATTAAAAATGTAACTATATAAAACCTTAATTTTAGTGTAAAGTGTGGCGTTTTTCACCGAAATTAACAACACAAATCAGCCAGCACTTAGTTGAACAACGCATAACCTTTTTATTAAACACACGTGGGACTCATCCCCAAACAACGGCATTCACATCACGCATCCGTAGTAGCCGATCAAGTCAATTCAAACAATTCCTTTTCACATGACATCGTCCCCTCTTTTTTAGTACAGGTGTACATAACAACAGCATTAACCCTCGTTATATTGTCTTTTGCTAACTATTGTTATTCAAACAACATCATTAAAAAAAATTTAATTCTGCCCTTAAAGTCCATCAGCTCAACTAACATACCTAGGGTTCGATTTTAGTTATCGGTCATTAACTCCTCTGGTGTTCCAAAATGTGTAAAGTTGCTTTTTAGATTCTGTATGGCTGTATAAATTTGTATTTGGCAGTTCCACTTCCAGTTCCAGTACAGTTCAAACCATCTTGAAATGTAGTCAATCACAATCAAGTAATGGCGCTGTTTGTGCTTGCACAGGTCAGTGGCAAGCTTCTGACAAGGTAACTTGGGTAATAGGGTAGTGAGCAGTGGTTCTCTGTTTTGGTTTGGCCTGTGGATATTGCAGTGTTTACATGATAACATAAGCTTTTTCACGTTGCTGGCGATGCCAGGCCACCACACAGCAGCTCTATAATGCATTGTGGATGTAGTTGAGAATGCAACGGAGTTCACTATCCGTTGGCGTCTTGTCTCTGATCTGTTCGATGATTGGTTTTTGCACTCTCAGATAATCTTCCATTGAGTCCATGTATCGTGCTTCTTTAAAGCCACGTGCTTTATACTCTGCTTCAAGGTCATCTGATGAAATATCAGGTGTGATATTCTAAAACATCACACCTGATATTCTATAGAATAGAGAGGGCATCTGCAACTATTAGATGTTTTCCAGGGACATATTCAGCAGCTGGATTGAATTTCATTAACCTGATGAGCAAATGCTGACAACGTATGGGTGTGGTGTTGAGGTCTTTTGAATTGATAGGGGTTACCAATGGCTAGTGGTCTGTAAGTAGCTTGTACTTCTCTAGGCCACACAAGTACTGGTAGAAACGCTCAGAGGCACTCACTCCAGCGAGGCACTCTTTTTCGATCTGAGCATATCTCTTTTCGGTGTCGGTCAGCATGCGCGAGAAGAATGCTATTGGCTTGAACCATCTATCATGGTTCTGCATAAAGACTCCACCGAGCCCATAACTGCTGGCATCTGCACGAAGGACTGTTGGCTTCATAGGCTCGAAAAACTCTAATGGGCTGACAAAATTTACTCCTTGATTTTGCGGTAGGACCTGCTGAGGTGCAGCTATGATGTATCATTGTGCACTCTCTTTAAGGGTGATTTTTGCTGCGTCTCCCTTTAACGTACCCATGCCATTAAACATATTGTCTTCATCAATGTGTTTAATTAAGCCTAGTTTGGTTGCGACTGTTTGGCTAAGGAGGTTCTCACCTCATTTTGACTACTACAACACGAAAGCAGCAATTTCCGTTGATATGGGTTTTAAATTTTGCTAAAAACTCTCCTCTTGTGGCCACAACACTGCCTGGACTTTGAAGAGTGTTTTTCACTCTGTCATTTTTTACTCATGACTTCAAAGGGATCTGAGCTTGGCTGGTAGAGTCCTCATATAAAAAGTGGATGGACTTTCCCATTTTGTTAAGCTTTCTCTGTTTATTAATGACAACTTTATTGTTGGGTTTTGTTTGGAAATATAAACCACATTAACTTAAAAAGGAGGTGCTTTTTGGCTCACATTTATTTGGAAAAAACTAAATATTTTTAAATGAATAGAGTAAAATAATTTCATGCATTGCACATGACAGAATTAAATTTAAACCTCAGTGGCTTTTTTTTAATTGCAATTTTATTGCAATTCTAGAATGTGATTTGCAACTTGTGCATACACGACTACATGATCATGTTAAATACGCAACGCATTGTTCAGACTGAGATCCACTCGCATAGAACATTTTAAAATAAATACTGTGCAAAGTTATTTACAGTATACTATACTATGCTGTTGAGACACAAGGTCAGTGACACTATTCTCTCTGCATTAATACATATGGTTGACAAATATGATAATATATAACCTCTGATCAAACAACGTTGAAGGCAAACAACGCTGCAAGTCCAGAGACAAAAATCGACTGGGCTTCTTCACACACAACCTGACCTCTTTCATACTCAGAATCCAATCTATGGATGCTCATAGATTGACCTGAAAATGGCAATAAAAATACTTATAATAAATATATAAATAATATTATAAGATATATTAAAGTATGTTTTATATTGGTTCTCTTTAGTTGTCTTTACATACTTGCACATAACTGTGAAAAGAACTCTAAAACCTGTGCAGAGAAATCCCATTCAGAGGTTACACCATTTTATTGTCTGTTGTATAAAGTAGTAGAATCACATCAACAGCAATCTGCCCATCACCCATCATGTCCGCAAACGTTTTTGGAACACATTGTGATCTGATGGGGTTTGGGTCATGCTTTCTTATTTCATCAGCAAGAATTAGAATAATTTGTGGCATTATGTTCCAGGAATCTTTGAAATTTTCAGGCAATGACTGTGACACTGGTTGAGGTGAACCAGAGTTTCAGGGTAGACCATGGGGAGAACTTCAACAAGATGCAAATCCACTGTGTATTATATACAAAGAAATAAATTATTTACTGCCTTAAGAATTAGACCATATACAATACTGAAATGCAATGTTGCAATTCCTGTGTTTTACTGAATCAACAGACACTTAGAAGTTTTCTGCATTGGACAGGTCGCAAGAACTTCAAAATGTCATTTTTAATATACACTGAATCATCTACATCCTCGAATCATTGGTCCACAAGCTTCTCATCCAGTTGCTTGGTTACATCTGGAGATAGATTCTGCAACACAAACAATACAGCATCTTTCAGTACTTTTTTTTAATCCAGACATTAGGGAAGGAATGATGGAGAACTAATCCTGACAAGCCACACAAAGAGTATTCAGGCAGAAAATGGTAATCTAGTTGGCTGTCTTGATTTATGCTCAAATAGTCTTTATATTGTGATGCTAATCAGTGAACTCCCTGATCTATGAGACAAAAAGACTGACATTAGTTTGTGACAAAATAAACATTGGAAAAATCATGAACAAGAATCAAGTGAATCTTCACAAATAAAATTCCCTCATCATTGTTCTGCAATACAACATGCATGTTCCTTTTGTAAAGTGGTCCCTTTACAGTTGCTTCATTGGATGTCACCGTATTCCTTGGCTGGAAGTTAAAGAAGGCAACAGATCTGCAAATGTCATCATTGTAGTCCGTAACATCAAACTCTATCCCTCTCTCTACCACAAAACTTTAAGGGAAAGGCCTTCCTCCTTTTAGCTATTTAGCATTTGCTGTGTAGCAGGAATGACATATTTAAACTCAGCATTAGTAACATGACTGATAACAAGCCATTCAGCTGCATTTTGGATCATTTGCAGTGTGTTGCAGTAGTCCAGTCTTGAAATGACAAGTTGTAGAGAAGGAACAGACATGAGCATGTGACATTAGCAAAATGAGAGGAAAAGGACAGTTGAGTGTCCATGGGTACCCCAAGGTTGTGAGCTGTGACTGAAGGGGAGATCAGATCGTTATGCAGGGATATTGAAAGATCATGACCTGGGGATGAATCACCTGGGATGATCAGCAGTTCAGTTTTGCAAGGATTGAGCTTCAACTGATGAGCCGTCATCAATGATGAGATTTCTGCCAGACATTCTAAGATCTGAACAGAAGCTGTGGCATCTGAGGGTGGGAAAGAAAAGATAAGTTGTGTATCATCAGCATAACAGTGGAAATAACTTTACCAAGAGAGTGAGTATACAGCGAGAAAAGAAGAGGATCAAGTACTGAGCCCTGTGGGACACCAGTGGAGAGTCTGTGTGGAGCAGATGTCACTCCTTTCTGTCTACCTCTCACAGAGGTGGTACTATGAGAGATAGAGAGACTGTTGGTTATAGACAATGCGTTCAAGAATTTTTGAAGTAAAAAAATTATTAAGAAAATATTTTGAAAGAAAAACACAACCTCACATAAAAACCTTCATCATTTTTCAATCTTTACTATCCCTGTGTGTACATTTTAAGTTTACCAGGACCACTTATACGCACATAGACTGTGAGATCATAGGCTGTTTGAGGCTAAAATCAGATCATACTTAGATAAGACATAGATATTTTTGTTAGATTTTATTACATCACAATTTTGATATTTTAATGATATTATGGGTAGCATAAATTAATGAAAGTATGTGACTCGGTGCTTATTGACTGGTATGTGTACATAATCTAACTCTTTTACATAAAACAAATTCTTGCAGATTTTTTTTTGGCTGTTTAGGCTTAAAGCCCATACGTTTCTAAAGTTTATATGACATTGATGAATACAAAATGAAATGAGGGATCACTTACACCATAATAATATTCATTAAAAAAATATAAATAAAGAAATAAAGAAATAAAGAAATATAATAATAATAATAATAATAATAATAATAATAATAATAATAATAATAATAATAATAATAAAAAAACTTTGTATAGCTTTCATTTCTGCTTTAAAAAAAAGGCTATTAAAAATTTACAATTGAGCTTCTTGTTCTGAAGACTATTTACACAACTTTAATCCCGTGTTCAATTGGAAGAAAAAAGATATAATATTGGATCGATTCCATAATTAAAAAAAAGCTGTGTGGTAAATAATAATAAAAAAAAATAGTTGTCCTTTGCTCATTTGTCCGGTATGTTCTCATATCAATTTTTACATGATTAAATGCCTCTAACTACAAAGGCCTAAATATTTTACTTGAATCTCTTTTTTTCAATTGCGGTGACTATGGCTTTGACTTCAGCTCGGAGAAAATAGAAACTGTCCTAGACATACTGAATATTTCAACATTTATTGCTTTAAATAAAAAGATGACAGTGATGCAAAGATTTTAGGTTCAAAGATGACACAAGATGTTTAAAGATGGTAACATGTTTTTAAATATATTATTTAAAAATATCATACGGTACGGTAAGATACGGTAAATGTAAGTTTAGGTTTGCTTAGAAAAAAATGATGTCAAATTTAAAGGAAGGGTATCAAGTTGTTGCAAATATGTCAAATCTTGTTTGTTAAATATATATAAAGTTTAATGTAGATCTGTTAATGTATTCTTGAGATATGCCAATTGGCAATTTAGCAATCAATTTACTTTGTAGATTAGAGATAAACCCTCCTCAGTCTCAAAGACTATAAAATAAAACAGTTTTTTGTACAATGTAAACTTGATTTTCAGTTGTTTTAAAGTTAGAAATGTATGTTTTTTAAATTATAGCACCAGCTGGATGTTCATTTTTACAAAGCTCCTTTCTTGGAAACCCTTAAATGAGATCTTTCAGACAGCTTGGTCACAATCTACCACACTACTGCTGACATATGCCCTCACTCCTGTTTGGTATGATGTATAGATTTCTATTAATTCATTGAATTATACATTACTAAACACAAACACGCACACAATAAGCATAGTTGTGGTAGGCACAGGATGAGGCACTGAAATAATAGCTCCAGTGTCATGGAAGTTAATGTCCAACCCCCCATCCAACAGCTTCATTTCACGCAGCAGTGTTGAAACCACCCCCCACCTCCCCCCAACGTTCCTTAACCTCAAGTCCTACAGAAGCACAGATCTCTATTGTCTGTTCATGCACAAAGACTCAGTTTGTACACACATGCATTTCACTCTGTTGAAGACCTCTAGCACGGTCCCACCAGCAAAACTGTATGCATCCTGAAGCAAAGAAAAAGCGTCCTTTAAGGTAGTGTTTTTATTATTTATTCTTATTTTTTTACATTAACAATAACTCTGCTAAGTCTAATTTGGTATGAACATGAACGTAAATAGTCAATTGATGTGAAGTGTGCTGTGAAGTTTAACAGTTTTCGATTCAGTCCTTAAACTCTATCTAATCTAATATTAATTACAACCATGACTCATACGAAAGCACTCACAGATGCATTGCTGATGTTCTCCCCAATATATGTTCACTGTTACTTTCATTTACAACACAGTGTGTAAAGAAAGGTTCATTATCTTCTTATGCATCTTGGGAGCTACACCTGAATTGTCACCATGGAGGTAAACTTGAGTCACAACTTAAACGACACATCAAACAGCTGTGTCCAGTCAGATAAATACCCTATATTCTGTAAACCTAATCAAAACCACAACAGCTAATCCAATGAAAAAAGCATTTACTAATTACAGACATAAATTTCAATTTATCTAACTGCAAGTCTGTAATAAATCTCTTGCTTAAGCTTCCTCTCAAACAATATCTAGCCAAACTATAACCAGACTGTACAGAGCATCTAATGCTGACTTCAGCTCCATCAACATGACTGAAATATTTTGCCATTAAACTCTCATTTAACTAACACAATCAACAACAGTAAAGGAACTAAAACAATTTCAACCAGATGAAATATACTCAGGAGTTTAGGAAGTTTTTAACCATGACCTTTAGTGTGAGTTTTACAGAAGCTCCTTCACTATCAGTCTACATTTTTATTTTTGGTAGTGTCATGTCTTGACATGAGGTTAGTAGAGAGGGCCTTCTGACATCCCTACATAGTGTAAAAGTGAAATCTGGGGAAAAAATAAAAATGTTTGATAAAATAATTGCGTTTATTTTCATTAAGTGATCAGAAGGATGAAGATGGCAATTCAATTGAGATTATACCAGATAATAATGGCCTTTAAAAAAAGATTCAGATCTCTTGTTCACTATGTAGGTGGATTTCATGAATATAAAAGGTCAAATCATGAATAAAAATTGACTCATAAGTTGTCTCCTGTTTTGTATTGGTATCTGATCCTGAGCTTGTGTGACATTTAGCTGCATTTGGTGGATTTGTTCTCTTGCCTTTTCAAATGGCTGTTCAAAGGAAAGGGAAACCAGAGGGTAGCTGCTGGCATTCTTCTATGGTGCTCTGTTTGCATCTTTGCTTTCATTTTAAGCATGGATTCATTCTTTCCTTCTCCGCTCTTGGCTTTGCATAGCAAATGAAAAATCGCCAACAGTCTATGACAATGTTATTTTTGGTGTGTTTTTTCTGTCATAGGCTCTGTGTTTTTTAATTCTGTCATAGGCTATGGTATTTAATCTTCAGATCATAAAGACTTTACAGGAAAGTTATATTTTCCCATTATTCGAGCTCTGCAATGGTGGTAATTAGTTTTAATTATTCTATTATATCTGCCAGAGTTACCGCTTGCTCTTTTCTTCAAAATGTACTGCTTTTTAAACCACTCTAGTTGTACTCTAATATTCTCCTCTATATAATAGATTATACACTAGCGTCAGCTCAGGGTCTTGGTACATGACTGATAAGCATGATGAAGCTAGGATATGGAAGACACACAAGTCACGCTTGCCTGTCTTCAAAACTTGAGAGCCCTGCCACTTTACACAACTTTACAACATTTTTTCACTCAGCTGGTTACTGACTGCTTGTAATGTTGTACAAGCACACAAACACAATTTTCTATGAGTGTACTAATTTTGTACAATTGCTTGCTCAAAGCATAATGAGCACACTTACTAATACTAATTGACATAATTTACTCGCTCTGTGGCTGAACATAGTGCTTAGTGATCTGTATTTGGATAAATTATTCATATTAATTATTAATGTTTTCTGCTCACTTGAAATTTATATTCACTATTAAATATGAAAACATTTTAAAGAATCATGTAGCTATTGCCAGAATTGCATTTCTGTGTCATGAATTGTCACCTGCTTGTGTGAATGCAGGGTCAGTCTAATCGATTCATGTGTTGTATATTTCTAGATATATATCCTAGGGATTATCATTTCAATATGTGGCAATCTTCTTATCAGCATTTCATTGAATATCCAGGTAAGTGTGGCTTGTATGTGTATGACTTTCTAGGTTATAGCAGATAACTGCTAGGACATGATTGCTAACTACTGCTCTGTGTATAGAAGTACACCCACACACGCCAGTCCCAGCTAGGCACCAAGCCATACTACACTAGTCGACTGTGGTGGTATGGAATCCTGCTCATGGGGCTTGGTGAACTTGGCAACTTTGCTGCATATGGATTTGCACCAGCTTCCCTCATTGCTCCTCTCGGCTGTGTGTCTGTCGTTGGTAAGACCTTCTCAGCTAATAACAATGAAATGACTGCAGAATTGTTGGCCTTGTGCCAAGCACATGTGCCAAACTTTACCATTTTGCTCCTTCTTTTTCAAGCTGCTTTTATAACCTTCAAATTAACTTAAACTAAATTTTATATGGATAGGGTTTTCAACAACCAACATGGGCAATTGCAAAAAATGTGGAATACATATATGCATTTCTTATAGTATTAATTAATGATTTTTTTTAACTGCTTTAACATGAGCTATGAGATGATTGTATATGCTTCAGTAGAATCCATTTGTTATTTTAGTTTCAGCTAGTTTGATCAAACGCTGTTATGGAGCGACTCTGGTATATTCCAACATTTGCTGCTCTGGATCTCCGAAAGGCCCTAACCAGCTCCAAGTCCAGGGATGTGTTTCCTCTGGACCATAGCCCTCCCAATCAACCAAGTACTAAATGCCCTTTCTACGATGTCGGGAGTCTAGAATCCGCCTGACTGACAAGGCTGGGGCTCCGTAGACGAGACAGGGTGGAGGTGGGGCCTGGTCAACAGGGGGAGCTAGGCGGCTTTAGAGGACCAGCTTCAGTCTGTAGACATGGAATGTGTGGTTGATCTTCTTGGACTGGGGGAGCTGGAGGCTTTAAGCCACGGGATTAATCCGCATGGCTTCTGAGGGAGCCTCTTGAACCCCCAGGTTTTCAGGACATGCATAAGCAGAATTGTGTTCTTGCTGGGGCTGCCTGTTCACCTGTCACTCGGTTCAGTGCTCACAAAGGTGATTATCTATGCATATAGTGTCCCTGTGGTACAGGGCCTCCATGTACCGAGGAGGATTGTGAGCTGCTAGCTTCTTCTTTATCTCTTCCGAAAGGCCAAGCCCATCTTTCCAGACAAAGCTGGCCACAACAGTTTGGAAATCAATGGTATGTCTGGCTACTGAGCGTGTGTCCTGGCGTATGCATAGTGGGGAAGAGGTTAAAGCCCCTATCCCAGAAGGGTGGTCAAAAGTGCTTAGCAGAGCATTGATGAACAAACCAAACATAGGGTAGTCAGCTAGATGGCCCTGCCAGTGCCCTGCCTGTTAATAGGCATATAGGCAATTTTGGCCTTCTCAGAAGGGAACTGCCTCTTTTCCACCGGAAAGAACCGGGTGCTGGTTTAGAGCTAGCGCTAGTGCTGGTTCAAAGTTGGTTCCACTGGTGAACCTTCTAAGAACCGGTTTGCTTTTCCACCGGCTTGAGAGCCATCACAGCGCCGAGTGTGACGTCACTGTATACGTGTCACGTGTCCCAGCAATGTTAGCGCAGCAGCGGCAAACACAAACACAACAACAATGGCGGATGTTGCTTTACTGTTAATGCTCATGGCTTTGCGAACCTACTTTGGCATCCAAATGCGGCGAATAAAACGTGTACGTGCAGCTCCATGTAATCTGTATAAACGGAGGTTGTAATCGATAAAGTACATAACGTTATTTTATCGTTAACACAGAAAAATTTAGCCTTAGCATGTAGCAACCTACTATCATGTGTGCTGATAATGTATCATATCGGAGTAAAGTAAAAATATATTAAACATTAGTATACTTAAGGTACATTATCAAATGCGCTAACAGTAGCCCCGCCCCCAGCTCCTGACGCAAGCGGTTCTTAAGTCTAGACCAGCAACGTTTTGGTGCTACTTAAGAACCACTTTTCCTGGTTCGGAGCCGGTGCTTTGGCGGTCGAAACAGAATGAACTGGTTCTAAATTAGGCTCTGGCTCCGAACCAGCACTCGAACTGCCTCGGTGGAAAAGGGGCATGAGAGGGTTGCATCTCAAACACCAACAAACACTGCATGATAAACGCATAGGGCTGCTTGGGGGGCAAAAATGTCTCGGGAACTGGCTCCAAGCGGCTGGCCTGAGGGCCATTGCCTGTGGGGTTGTTTACAGCTGGGGCCTTGGGGCTGCAGCAAAGCCTGGATCTGCCCTAGCTGATCAGAGATTTGCTGAACCTTAGTGAAGGGTGTGGCCAGGGCCTGCTCATGTTTGCCCAATGCTGTGGCCTGCCCAGTCGCTATCTGCTCCAGACTGGGTGGGTGAAGGTCTGGTGCGAACATACTGTTACAGGGGACTCCGGTAACACTGGGAGGAAGGGGAAAGAAAATGGGGGAAAGCAGACAGGTGTCCGGAGCAGATAGTGTGTGGCTGGACAGGGAGTGATAACTGGGTATATAGCTGGGGATTGGGAATACCCAAAGCAGGTTTAAAGCTTTGCTCCCTGATCATTTGCCCAAAGCTCCGGTATGCCAGACGGGCCTGGAAGAGGCAGTCAAGGAAAAGCACAGAAGTGGTTACTCCTGGTTCTCAGGGAATTTACTTCCTGTAGAGGCGTGCATTCTGATACAAATTACCACCAGAAAGTCAATCAAAACCTTCCCTAAATCCCACTTGTATATATCACCTCTTAGAGTGCTATGCTGGGCCTTAGAGGCCACCATGTTGGTCTTTGAAGAGAGGTTGGATTGCAACAGGGTCTAGGAGGCTTCAAGGAGCTTGGCTCAGAACAAAAGGAGGCCACTAGAAATAACTGGCAAGCGGTTCTTAAGTCTAGACCAGCAACGCTTTGGTGCTACTTAAGAACCACTTTTCCTGGTTCAGAGCCGGTGCTTTAGGTATCAAAAAAGAACAAACTGATTTTAAATTAGGCTCTGGCTCCAAACCAGCACCCAAACTGCCTTGGTGGAAAAGGGGCAAAAGTTGGCCTTGGCAGGGAGCTTAGCTCAGAACTGGGCCTTGGAGGCCTTCAGGTTGGCCTCCACAGTGAACACGACTTGTGACATGGTTTGTGACAGAGGACACACTTATAGGCTCTGCTTGCAGCTTTGCTTGGGAGGTTGCCAAGTTGGCCTAGGCAGGAAATTCACCAAATCAGTGTCATGTGTGTTCTGCTTGGACTGGGAGAGGGTCTGGGAGGCTCAAAACAGGGTCTGGAAGGCTATCAGGTTGGCCTCAGCAAGAAAATGGACTTTGAACAGGGCCTGGAACAAGGCTTGGAACCTGGCTTGGGAGGCTGCCACTTCAGCCTCATCATGGAACAGGGTTGTGTGCTTTTAGATTAGAATAGAATAGAATAGAACGGGGGCACAGAAGCCTTTATTATCGCCACATTTACATTACTGCACAGTGGAATTCTTTTCTTCACATACCACCACTTTTAATGTTTAAAATATTAGTAATCTCTCTCTCTCTCTCTCTCTCTCTCTCTCTCTCTCTCTCTCTCTCTCTCTCTCTCTCTCTCTCTCTCTCTCTCTCTCTCTCTCTCTCTCTCTCTCTCTCTCTCTCTCTCTCTCGTCTTTGACAGCCAGTGCTGTAATCTCTGTGGTTTTCCTAAAAGAGATTTTACGAGCGTCTGATGTACTGGGTAAGCTCTCTTGTCATGGTTCATACTATAGTTAACAGAGGTAATAATTTGAAAGAAAAATTTTGTGATATAATACATGTAAATTTCAGTGTGCTTCAAAAGTTCATGCTCTACAAGTGTCCATATACACTATCTAGTGCCTTTGCCTTGTCCATAGGAGGTATTCTTGCTCTAACTGGTACATATCTGCTGGTGACCTTTGCCCCGCACTCTGCACCCCATGTGACAGCCAACATGGTGGAGCGCTGCCTCATCAGCGTGCAGTTCCTCATCTACTTTGTATGTCTTTTTAACTTACCATATAGCATCAGATGCAAATATTACAACCACAGTGTTCTGTTTGATCTTGGTTTCAGAATCTTTATATTTGTTGCCATTGTTACTACCACCAGTGCTTTTTGGTAATCTGTCTTTCTGGTAATCTCTCCTGTAGTTTTCTGAAGTGGTTTTATTTTGTGTCCTGCTCTACCTGTACAAGTGCAGGAACATGAAACACATTGTTATTGTGATGCTTCTGGTGGCTCTGCTAGGTAAGATCGTGCACATGTCATATCACCAATAAACCACTAGGGCCCAACATTAATTTATAAACTGCATTTTGGAAAAATGTTTGTTTACTTTAGCCTCTGTGACTGTGATCGCGGTGAAAGCTGTGTCTGGAATGATCACAGAGACAATTCGTGGGAGCCATTTACAGCTGACTTACCCCATCTTCTACATCATGTTTATTATCATGATAGTCTCATGTGCCTTCCAGATTAAGTGAGTTTGATTTATTTTCCAATCTATTAAATACTAAATTATAGCAAAAAGTGTTAGTCATGTGATTGAATGTGTGTTCATTATTTACCATTTCTTTACAGATTTCTCAATGAAGCTATGAAGATGTTTGATGCAACAGAAATTGTTCCTATCAATTTTGTTTTCTTCACAGCCAGTGCTGTAATAGCAGGTACTTCATGATTTATTGTTAAATTAATCAACATAATTTTATGTTGAAATAATTATGCAGTAACAGCTTAGTCTACAGCACTGTATCAAAGTCTGTCTATACTATATAAGCTTTTAGACTAGAAGCAGAAGCCAAATATATTGTACAAGTTACAGTATTATATTTAAATCATCAGATATCCTTAAACTTGCAGTAATGTAAAATACAAGAAGTATCTGAAGGAAAGAACAAGTTTTTTTCTATACTTAACCATCAAATCCGTGCTTTGTGAAGTAGAGCTACTTATTATTTCATGCATGTTATGCTATCATATTATTATTATTATTATTATTATTATTATTATTATTATTATTATTATTATTATTATTGCTGTCATTTTTGAGGGGTTAATTTAATATGTTCACATATGCATGATGTTGAGTCATTGATCTGAGTCCAGATCGAACACTGAAAAGAACCATGGATGAAAACACCATATGACTCTTTGATCCATGACACCAGACATAACAATCATCTTTATTTTAAAATGAAACACTCCCCAAATTCATTCTCTTCCCAAATTTGTACACAGAGGGCCATCTGATTTTATATAGCAAATGTAATTACGTGATGATGTGAAATTATTTGTTAAAAGGCACTCCCAACTGATATACATTTATATTTTTTTAGGGATTTTATTTTATGAAGAGTTTTATGGTTTATCGTTGATATACATCATCATGTTTGTGCTTGGGTAAGTACTGAATTAAAAATTATAGTGCATGAATACACTTTTTTGTGCACTGTCTATGCACAGGATACTCCTGTTTATTGATTATTGATGTTGTTCTTGATCATTATTAGGTGCTTGTTAGCATTTACTGGAGTATTCCTGATTGCTAGAACACGACCTAAAATCAAAATGGACAGTGTTTTAATCTCTATGGGTCAAATCTCAGGTATGTGAATAGAAAAATTGTATTTAGCTACAGTGTTACTTAAGTGCTCGGCAGTAACAAAGTCCTGTGTTTCACAGGTAAGAAGAGCACTGCTAACATGCAGCCAGAGACAAAGGACAATAAGTATGGAGGTCTGGCTTCCAAACTTGGGTGCAACAGTGGAATGCAGCAGGATGACTCTTAGATCACCATCTAATGGACTAATAAGCATAGTGAAGTGTGTATGTGTGAGACAGAGACCCCTAGTGTGGTAACTGTCTCAATACTGCATGTGGGCCATATCCTCATGTATTTAGCTTCATAAAGAAGCAAGGAAGAGAATCGGTTGTCCTTATATATCTGATTTTTCAAAATAACTATAGAGCAGACTGGATCAGCACTCTTACTCTGACAGACAGTTCTGATTCGGACAAGCTGAAAGTTATTTGTAATATAATAAAAATGCAATTGTATAGAGGGGTCACTTTAATTCAGAATAATCTATATTAACAGATTTCCTCTAATAGTTTATAAGGGAGTTTATTTATTAATTTTTTTTATGTTGAAATAAACTATTGTAGTATTAAGAATGATTGCATGGTTATTGATGATGTTGGAACATTCACTCTTTGAAAAATTAAACCACAGTGATCAGTTGGGGCTCATTTTTGAAAGCCTGCATATAATAATTTTCTATGCATACAAAAGATTGTGTAGAAAAAGGTTGAATAAACAGAGATAAACAGTGACACTGTGACACAAGTGAAAACTTATTCATGTAGTATGACCTAACAGTTTTATTGTGTACTCCCTAAAAGGCACACACACACACACACACACACACACACACACACACACACACACACACACACACACACACACACACACACACACACACACACACACACACACTACATTACAACACCTTTCCTGTAAGACCTCTTGTTCAATTTCAACAAATTTGTGGTTGTTGACCAACTGTTGGTCACTACCTTTTCCAAACACCTAGTTATACTCTACTGAGATTGCTATGGAACAGTTATGCAGACCTTGTGTCCAGAGGCAACTTACCAATTTCTTTTGATGCTGCATTTCAGGCTGCAGTGCCCCTTATGTCCCTCCTGGGAAGTGGACCTAGAGAGAGCACAGGGAAATGTATGTAAGTTGGGGATGAAATGGAGGATCAGCTGGGGAAAACTGGATTTCAGGTGTCAGTTTGGGGGACCTGGCATCTCACTTCTGGAGAGCTGAAACTGGGGGAGGTGAGAGGAGAGAATAGAAAGAAAGGGATGTCTGGATAAGGGATGAATCCACAGGCAGGAAGTGCACTTTTATTAAAATAATTTAATAGCAACCAGCAGTGCATAAGACGAGTGTACACGCTTCCCTGTGCAAGTTCCTGTGCCTTCATCTTCATGGGTTGGTCAGACCACTTATGAATTACAAAGTTGAATGAACTGGTAAAGCCCCCCTAAATGCCCCATCAATGTCAATTTCCAGGTCCATACCCATTTATAGAGTGAAGTCAAACTAACATATGGATGTACACACTGTGAACAGCATCAGTTGCCCCTCCTCCACTGTTTTATTAGATTATAGAATTGTTTTGTTTTAGTTCAGTCAATATACAAATAATGTACTTGGTTAAATCTATAAAATTGGCAATACTAATCTCTATTACCAACATAATTTAGCTAGCAAGCTTGTTGCTAAGCTACTTGTTGTTTTCATGGCTTCAGAGGTAGGATACAAGTGCAGGGTGAGTTTATTACACAAAAACAAAGTGCAAACAATGTAACAGTTCCACAGTGTGAGGTGACAGTGTGAAATTCAGTGCAAAATTCTTCACTACAGTAGAACAGTACCAGTAGCTACTCAGGCCTGTAAAGTGTGCTTACTGTACTCCACAAATCTCCTTTCGGTTCTCTTTGACTTCTTTCTAATCACTGCACATGATCTCAGTCTGTGTTTGCTAACATAGTCACTTAATCCAACTCTGTATTGTTACTCCTTTTAATGTTATTGTACTTTAACTTATTTTACCATTGAAAATTATTTTATAGCTTCTATTACTGGCTATCCACCAAGTCATTTAAAGTCAATCTCATACTATTATTTATTGTATCTCACATGGTTCATGGGAAATTAAAATTGTTATAATTTTAGCTTCTGCATGCACACTGACTAGCAAGCTTAAAGCAAGAGTGTGCATCCACACTCACAGATATACAGCTCTCTCGTTCCCTCTAACTATTGCCCTCATACACACACATGTCACATAAACATGTAACTCTTCTTTGTATGTACCTTTTTAGAATTGGGTTGATAGTTTAGTGTTAAGAGAGTTTATTATTTTCTATGTATTTTAATAAATGCTATATTACTGGACATTGAATTACCTTGTTGTAGTTATTAATTTAATAATATAAAAACCAAACAATTAAAAACAGAAATCACTCACTTAAGATTATTACTGTTCTCATTATAACTTAACTATATTGATTATACATTTTACATTTTAAAGTTGGTCATTTTAATTTCTAGATTATTTCTAAACATAAAAATATGTTTCTTTTTATGTAATAAAATTATATGTAACAGATATTGTTAGACTGATTAATTACATTTACAAGAATGCACCTATGTTGCTGGTATACACCTTGCATTTCCAATGATTTCTAAAGACTAATTTCCTCATACTGGGGTTCATACTGTATTTCCTTTAAATTTAAAACATGGTAAACAGAAAATATATAACAGTTTTGTTCAACCAAAATAACTGATTGATTGAAACTGACTGACTGAAAATGATTTTGTCCTTTGTCTTTTTGTACCTCTGTGTAATTTTTACTTTGATTGGACAACATAGTTGCAATTGCAATATCTGTACAAAATAATATTTGCGAATTAGTTTTGTTCAAAAATATAATAGAGAAAATGACCTGTTCTGTTCATGTTCACATTTGGATGTGTCCGTTACATAACAGCTTGTGGAATGTTCAGACATGAAACTGAAGCAGTCAATCAATGGACGTGACTGTCACTGGTTGTCTGAGTGTGAGTTAGGGCTGATTTGATTTTGCCTCCATAGTTACTGCATCTTATCATGTGTGTTCATGCTCCACAAAAGGAGGAGCACATTAGGTTCAACACTGGTTTACACCCCCGTAAGCAAAGAATATGAAGGTACTCCGGGCATAGGCTCAACCAAACTGACAGGCAATGACTTAAATCTGTGCTTAGTGTTTTTCCAATATTAAACTGCCATGTTTCTGCTATCCTGTGCCCACCATCAACCACACTGTGGTCAAATTCACGTTTTTCATTATTCTGATGTTTGATGTGAACATGAGGAGAAACTTTAGACCTGTATGTACATGAATTCATGCATTGTGCTGCTTCCACATGGGTACATACAGGTGTTCCTATTAAAGTGAACGACGAGAGTATATCACGTATGACCGATTGAATGTTATTTATATGTACACAAATGAACGCTTTTCGATATGACGTCAAACAAATAACAACTAAGTTATGGCTAACTGGGTTATTGCTGATGAACTGTCACCCGCCCACCGCCCCTTAAGTCGCCATGAGATAGAGAGACAGAGACAGAGACAGAGAGAGAGACAGACAAAGAGAGAGAGAGAGAGAGAGAGAGAGAGAGAGAGAGAGAGAGAGAGAGAGAGAGAGAGAGAGAGAGAGAGATATCGCGCTGTAGAATAACATTTTTCCAATGGCACGAATGAACGGTATTTTTCCCGTTGATGTCGCCATGGCGCACTAGCAGCAGTGTCTTGCGCACCCCTGGAGCGGTTTAATGGATCTGCCCCCATTCTGAAGAGCAACATGGCATGCGTGAGCAATCTTCCTTCATCATAGACAAAGAGTAGGAAATATAACATCTCTGGTGGCTCTTGTATTCTTTTGTGCCATAAAGGGAAACGGTGTGGTTTTCGGAGACTGTGCTGCGGGAAGGAACCCCTTCAGTCTCATACAAACCGCACAGACATCGATTCGTCTGGAGGGCGTAAAGCGAAGGGTCTGGGAGGTGCTCAGTCATCCCCAAATCTCAACTCATGACTCATGTTATTACAATCACTCGATTTTCTACAGTCGAAGCAAGGATCGTTTAACACAGTGAGTGAATCGATCATTTAACCACTTGGGACAATGACGTGCGTTATACCATTTGAAAGCATTTTAAGCTCTAAGACATTGGCTGATGTCTTAAAACACCCAGGCAGTTTTTTTTGGTGAGTGAAACAATAGAAACGCGCAGCTTTTTAATGAGTTTCACAACTCTAAACTCCAAATAGGAGAGAAAATTTGATCCTACCAGAACAGAGCTGTGATATTTTTGTGCTTAATTTGTCATTTTACACCAAAGGCTTCATTCTTTTTTGTGGAAAGGATTGTAATCGTGATTGTTAAGGCGAGCTTCAAGTCATGACTGCACACACTCCCAATGATTTTGATGTATTTAATACAGAGAATAGTGACATACGGATAAATGTAGGAGGCTTCAAGAGGAGATTACTCTCTAGCATATTGTCTCGCTTCCCTGAAACGCGTCTTGCGCGTTTGGTGCGATGCCAGTCAACAGAATCCATCCTGGAACTGTGTGATGATTACGATGACACTGAACGGGAGTTCTATTTTGATCGAAATCCTTCACTTTTCCCCTATGTTTTGAATTTCTACAACACAGGCCGCTTGCATGTTATGGAAGAACTCTGTATTTTCTCGTTTAGCCAGGAAATTGAATATTGGGGGATCAATGACTTTTTCATTGACTCCTGTTGCAGCAACACCTACCACTGCAGAAAAATGGAGCCATACCAGGAGGACTGGGAGGATAAAAGTGATGAGGGTAGCACTTCTTCTTCTTTTGATGAGATTTTAGTATTTTATAGTGATGCCACCAAGTTTGATAAGCAACCACTAGGAAGAATCAGGAGGAAGATTTGGTTGATGTTGGACAATCCTGGCTACTCTCTGTCCAGCCGGGTCATTAGTATTTTCTCTATTCTGGTGGTGCTGGGTTCCATAGCCACTATGTGCATGAACAGCATGAGTGATTTTGCCACATTGGACAGTGAGGGCCTGCCTCAGGATGACCCCCGGTTTGAGATAGTGGAGCATTTTGGAATAGGCTGGTTCACATTTGAATTGGTTGTCAGGTTTGTTGTTGCACCAGACCTACTCAATTTCTTTAAGCTCCCATTAAATATGATTGACTTAGTGTCTGTTCTACCATTTTATCTCACACTACTACTTGATCTGGTGACTGAGAGGCGCCCCACACTAGAGAACCTGGGACGTATAGCACAGGTCCTGAGGCTGATGCGGATCTTCAGAATCCTAAAGCTGGCACGTCATTCCACTGGCCTGAGATCACTTGGAGCTACACTGAAAAACAGCTACAGGGAGGTGGGGCTGCTACTGCTCTATTTAGCAGTGGGGGTGTCATTCTTCTCTGTGATGGCATACACCATTGAAAAGGAAGAAAATGATGGACTGACTACTATTCCAGCCTGCTGGTGGTGGGCAACGGTCAGCATGACTACAGTGGGCTATGGTGATGTTGTGCCAGGGTCTATTGCAGGAAAACTCACTGCTTCAGCTTGCATCCTTGCTGGCATCTTGGTTGTGGTGCTGCCCATGACACTAATTTTTAACAAGTTTTCATTGTTTTATAAAAAGCAGAAACAGTTGGAGATTGCCATGAGGAGCTGTGATTTCAGTGGGGACATTAAGGAAGTCCCTTCAGTGAACTTGAGGAACTATTATGCACATAAAGTGAAGTCCCTAATGGCCAGTCTGTCCAACATGAGTCGCAGTTTTCCCAGCGATCACAGTTTGAATGGGTCACTGCAGTAGCACAGGAGGATTGAAAGCACTCTAATGTGTATGGCTCAATTAGAATACATATTCAGATAAGATGTATTTCACAGTATGGTCTTACCAGCAAAACCCACTTTTCTGATGTTGACTGTATTAATTGAGTTAAAATGTTTATAGTGATTGAGGATTCTCTGCCTTAGAATTATGATGTTTAATATGTGTTTAATAATATTTAACATTTCATGATAACAGACAGAGTACTTGCTAAATGAAGTACTGACACAATGATCTATGAAAATAATTTGTAAATGTGTATGTCTGTTGGATTTCTCTACTTGAAAACTGTTAAAGCAAAGTTTAATCAGTGTTGATGCTTCACATCCTCACTACACATTTTAATGTTTACTAAAATTTTGAGTATGCTGTTGCAAAATATGCTGGAGTATAAGTCCTTTTGCAAGTGTTTGTTACGTCTTATGTTGTTGTACTTTGGAAGTGCATTTGATGTAAGACTAAATATAAAATATCTATTATCCTAATACATTGTACTTATGTGACAAAGTGTGGACAAAGGCTCATTTGAAGATTTAATGTGTGATTGAAGTAAATGACTTGAATATCAGACTCCGTTTTACAAGTTCAAAACAATAAGCATTTAGTTAATGCTGTAACTATAATGTCAGTATTCATTTATACATTTAATTTAAACAGCTTTATATGTTTTTACTAGAGTGTGACATTTTCAGAATTTTATATATATAATTAATTTATAATATAATTACATATGTATATAAATGGTTAATGGTTATATATAAATTAGCTAAGTGTTCTTTTAGCTCAGAAGATTGACTTGCTTTCAGTTCCTTGGCAGAAGTCTGTATTAAATGTATCTAACACAATTTCTGTAATTAACATTATTAATTCATTTCTGAAAATTCATGTATTCATATGAGTACTTTAACAACATTCCTAAGGTCTAAACTTTCAAGTCTGACTCTTATACCCTACTTATATCTCATACAGCTCTTTAAAGTGTATAATGACCAGTATAACAAATGGGAGAGACATAATGTATTATATAGTTGGACCAGCAGCCTGATAAGCACACCCCAAAGTCTTATATGTTAATTCAGTTTGTGAAACGTCTGATCCAATGAAACATGGACTCCACAAGGTGTGCTGTGTTATCTGACACTGATACATTAGCACCAGATCCTTTAAGTCTTCTAAGTTGTGATGTGGGGCCTCCATTGATAGGATTTGTTTATCCAGGACTTCCCAAAGATGTTAGATTCTGTTAAACCTTTTACAGAGTGTTGCTATAAATACCCTTGACAGACACAAAAGATCTAAATGTGTGTGTAGTAAACATTAAACTGGCAATTTACTGATGACTTTGGTCAGGGGTATCAAACTCATTTTAGGTAATAAGCCAAATTTTATGTAACTGTTACTAGAACAACAAATCAATTCAAGTATAAATGTTGTGCAAATGGAGAAGGCTAAATTATTCAAAAGATAAAACAAAATAGTAGTGGTTTTTCATCAGTATTTAACCCTGTTGTTTTGAAACCTCTTTTCAAAAGATATGGTTAAAGGGTAAAATAATTATAATTAAATTTTTATTTATATATATATATATAAATTATAATTCTACAGCAAACAAAGACATCCTATATAATTGTGTTTGGGAAGGTCCATATAATATGTATGTAATGGTTTAGTGTCCATACACCTTTGGCTATGTAGTGTATTAGTCCCAGTGCACATGAAAACTGGGGGCGTTTTATTTTTTGTAATCACCTGATATGACTTTCTCTGATTGGGTGTATCAATCTACTGAGCTGGTCCTGGTAGGGTTGATGTAGGGCTTCTTACACCTGGTGGTGCTGTTGCAATGTATTCCACAAAAGTCCAAAATAATCTGCTTTAAGACAAATGTTAAACATCATTATCTTTGTTACAGACGAAACACATAACACACTTCATTTTACACACCATCTCTATTTCATTTGCACTCACACAGGTATGTGAAGCTCCATATAAACCCATTAATATCACATGTATTAGTGAATTTTCAATCATATTACTACAGCATCATTCGTGCTTAACACTTTTAGTGACTACTCTTTGTGTTCCACAGACATGCATGCACCTTAGCAATGGGTTTCCAATACCTTTACCAAAGGAAATAAAAGTTTACTGCATTAATACATTATTGAATATGTTTTGAGTCTTATGGCTAGTTATTCACTGACCTGTGTTAGAAGAAGGAAAGAGTACATTTGAAACATGCCTAATGCAAAAGATCTGTCTCCCCCTAGTGGAAAAGAGACATACTTACAGTAAAATACATACAGTAAAATATGAACTACTATACAAAATAATATAGTAAAAGAATACAATGAAAAAAAGAATGAAGTTACATGGGGTGAATGGTTTTCAGTCCTTTACACAATGCTATTGCGACACTTACATGTGGCTATGAATAAGGGCATCTGCCAAATGCTGTAAATATACATGACCATACAGCCTGTATGAATTTGGAGTAGACCAGAGCTGCCTAAACAGACCAATCCTCATTTGATTGCAAATTGATAATATGCTTATGTTTAGCAATAAAATGTCTTCCATTCCATTGCTTTTGAAGTATATTATCTAGCTTGAATTTTGATTCAGAAAGGTTAAGTTTAACTTCTAGAAATATATATATTCATTCATTCATTCATTCATTCATTTTCTACCACTAATCCGAACTTCTTGGGTCACGGGGAGCCTGTGCCTATCTCTAGCCTTGCTAGATCATATAGAAGTAAATAAAAAATTGCTAGATCAATTAGAAGCAAATAAATAAATGCATATACATTTGACATATTTTAATACATTGCACAGGTCTAATAATTAATTTCATTTACCGAAAATAACAGGAATTAAGTTTGCATGGTTGTACCACAGTAGAAACATTTAGCATATAAAATGCAGTACATACACTTAATCACTTAATCATACTTAAATGTAATTACTCACATAACACTCAAACGAAAATAAATTCATATAAATAATCCTCTGCAATTTGAATAAATACAGATAAAAACAAACATATAAAACAAACACTGAATAAAATATCAAATAACAAATTGTACATTCAATATAAACAATGCACAATGCAAATTTATCAAAAATAGTGCTCAAAGCAGTGGAAAATTTTAGGGTGTAATTTCTTAAATCAGGATGTTGAAAAATCTATCCACTGCAGTCCCATGGGTCATGGGCTGTGCATGCAGATCTATCCCAAGCAGAGTGCTATACCAAGCGATGAGACCAACCAGGGGTAGGGTGTCAGGATGGATAAGGTAGGTCCGGAAAGATGAGGCAGTCACACTGGGAACACAGAACACGAAATGGCATGAGAAATATTACGTATGCTTAAGACTCTAGTTGCTGTGTTCTAGATGTGCTCCTACTAGAATATCCAGACAGTAAATCATTTCAAGAATCCAATCTAGAGGTAACTTTTGTTTCTGCATCATGTAGGGACGACATCTTATCATAGCAATATTTCTGATATGAAAGAAGACTACGCAATAGATATTATTGTTGTGAGCTTCAAATGAGATACTGTCATTAAGGGTGGAGAGATACAGTAATAAGAGATTTTTTGTAGTTCATACACCTTTCCTTCCAAGCTAATACTGATAATTTAGTTTGACAACTTTACTTGCTAAGACAGTCTGCTTGTCTGCTATCTGGCCCTGGATCTGGATTGTGACTGATTAACTAGACCTGTTCTTAAACTGTGCTATGCTACCAGAAATGAGAGCAGCACCTTCCCAAGAGGGATGGACAATGTCCTGTCCTAACAGGCCAGCCTTGCCCTCGAAAGTGCTCTAAATAAGTAAGAACAGACAAAAACATTGTTTTCAGAGCATCACTTGAACTTCCAGCAGTTTAGTGACCATAATCTGCTGACATTTTTCTGATGATTTTTCTAATACATTTCTAGAGCAAAAGTAGGCACAAGTAGCTTTGCTGTGTAGGTTATATATACCTTATTCGATATTAGATCTTACTAAAAAAATGGAATGAACCCATAAATTTCATTTTAGCCTGTGTTAGTGTCTCCACAGAATCCCAGTGGTATGCCTACTGGAAAAACTCACAGAAGTAGTAAACCAATTTGTGTATGCGTTCTTGGCTGAACCTGGGCTGACAAATTACCTACCACTAGATTAAAACACTAACATTTGATAGAGAACAACTGAACTGTAAGAGAACTACTGAAAGATCAACTTAATAGAGAACAACTGTACACACACACACACACACACACACACACACACACACACACACACACACACACACACACACACACACACACACACACACACACACAAATGTGTGGGTTGCGCTGATCTGCCCCAAATACACACTCTTCCATATTTACAGCACCACCATATCAAGCTGTTTACATGCTGTTCACTCTTTGCACAAGTTGTATTGCACAAATCATTACAATACCTCATATAACTGCTGGTATTATATTAAGTGTGCATTTCAGTATATTAGCAAATTTACTATAGAATATACAGTATGTACTCTGGTCAGCACTGCTTTTGTGTATTGTCTTTTGTGTATTGTATTTTGAGTAATGTCTTGTAGTGTTTTGTATTGTTTGTTTGCACTTTTGTGAACATTTTTTGTCTTGCACTGTCTTCACCAGGTTGCACAAGTGCACTTTATGTGGCTAGGACTAACTTACTTAAGTCCTTAGTTCTATGTAGCACCACGGTCCTGAATAAATGTTGTCTTATTCCACTATGTACTGTGTCAGCTATATATGGTTAAAATGACAATAAAAGCTTCTTGATTTTTGTGTGACTACAAGCCACTCACTGCTTGCTCTAAGAGCCCTCTCATGAATCACACAGGCCTCACCAATGTATCTGAACGTTCTTCACTCCCGTTCCCCATTCCTGCCTTAAAACTGAAATAAACACCCCTGCATTGATTTACGTTCATTATTCTACTGTGTTAACATGTCTATGTTCTGCCCAAACTGCCTTGAGCACTACACAGTGAACTGTGTAAGCCAACTTCACTCTCACTACCGTAACCTGGGTTCAATTCCTGGGCAAGGAAACAACCCAGCCACTGAGGGGTTAACTCCCAGTGCTGGTCCTAAGCTCTGATAAAGTAGGAGGCATAAAACCTGTTCACCATTCACCATTTGATATTATATCATTCTTCACACTTCTGGAAAGGTTTATCATAAATTTTTGAAGCATGACTGTGGGGATTTGTTCCTCTTCAACCACAAGAGCATTACTGAAGCCAGGGATCTTTGCAGGCCAGTAGTTCTTTCACTTCATCCTTGCAAACCATGTCCTCTTGCAATCAATATCCTAATGCTGGAACAGGTTCGGAACATAAGCCGCATATGGGAGTGATATCCAAAAACCATATAATGTATTTGAGACAGAAAAGTATTTCCTCAGATCAGTTGAATGGCTTCAACAAGTCTTAGAATGTAACTTGGAAGCAATATTTGAGACTCAAGGTTAAATTAAGCTGTTTTATCTTAACAAGAAATCACTGTGTATACCCCAAACACTACTCTGTATAAAACACATTTGATCTAGTATACACTAGACTATGTATAACCTAGATAAACTTTCAAATAAATCGTATTTTCTTTTTCTATTCGTAATACAACTACTGTTCTTCTGTTGCACAAAATGAGAGGGAATTGTTATGAAATGACACACATGCAGATCAGGCAGTGTTGAAAAGCACAATAAATATGTTCACCTACATGCTGCAGGGGAAAGGACTCAGACCAGCTAGCAAGAAACATTAAGCTTATAATGATTACAAAAAACTGAATGATTATTCACCATTGCACAATTTGCAATTGAAACCTTACTTCAATTGACTTTACCTAGCTATGGTAGTTTATTTCAAAGTTAACAGTGTATAAGTTTCTAATTATTAGCTTTTAAGCCAGCCAGCCAATTGGTTTAGTTCAATATTCACTTAATCAAAATTAAACACTTGGGATCAAATCAATGAATATTAATGAAGTCAATGAGGAAGTATAGAACAGTAATGATCATTTTAATAGAATTTGTGGTTTTAAGTGTATGGCACAGTTTACTCAGGGGACCCAGAATTCCTTTCTACACAACTCAGAGTTAAATCCTATGCACGTGAGATATTTTTCCCCATAACATCCTCTTTTGAGGTGTTAGTGGATAAGTATTAAGTAATGTTTGTGACAGATTACTGCCTTTCCCCTGAATTAACAAGGATAAAATACATACTGATGAAAAAATGCTCTAAACAATTAGTTTAACAATAATTGTAAATATCAACATTCAAATCAAGTATTAATAATATATTTTCAAATTTCAGTGTATGATTGTATTTACTTACAGACGAGAAAGAAACAACAAATATTCCAGGTGCATGTTAGCGCCTGTGTATGTGTGTGGTGGTTAGTGTAACATGCAGAATGTGTGTGCTTGTTTATGTGCCATGTGTAAAGACTACAAAACTGGACAAGTGACCTGTGCTGGGAGTACCCTTTGCTCTGTCCCTCCCTGATCTTATCATGGCTCATACTGTTGATACAGAAGAAGCTGGTAGCTTTGTGGCCCCCGATAAAGCCACTATAACACTTTTATAATCTATCTTCTATTTCCAGTCAGCAGCTAGCAGAATCTACAGCCTATAAAACAAACCTTTGTCCCAAACTATTAAGGTGACATGATAATACTCATCATTAGAGAGATGATGATGGGAGCAAAGAGGATAGTCCACCAAGTAAACACATCTCCATTCCAGCTTTATATCTTAATTCCAGTGTCTCCTGCATTTGTGATGATGGTATCACTCTCTGACATTATTTTTATCCAGCAAGCCTGTCTGCTTAGATACCTTTTATTGCCAACAGAGACAGCCAGGCTCCTCGATCAGTGAGGGTACATCCATGCAGAGGTGTGCATGCAAGCGTTAGCCATAGTTAGCCATTGTGACGCCAGATTTGAAGTGCTAAGTGCATGTGCATGGGCTTGATGGTAGCTATGATATGGATGCTGCTGTTATCTTATCAGTCTTATCTAACTGATCAGCTCGTCTGGAGAATCACAGCTATTAGTGATAAGCTGCATTTTATTTCCCCATATCCATCTTTAGCAGAGTAATAACCTACTCCACCCTTCATTCTAGGCATGTTGGTGAGACTGCACAGGAAAACAGGTAGGTAAACAACAATAAAAGCCTCTGAGCAACAAAATATTTCAAATATATTAGAATAGCCATCGAATTAGCCCTTTTATGACCTGTAGATCATGTTATGTTTATTTGACCACATATCCCGGGCTTATGCTTCAAGGGGGGGAAAAAACAGATCATATGCATTTGTATTTAACAGTCCTGTGTATTATACTGTGCCGTGAGGCTGTCAATTTTAAGAGTGTAGCTGTGGTAAGGGCTTAAGGTCTATCCCCTGTGAGCCAAGGATAAGCTCTAAATAAAAGGCTCCTCCCTGCTTGGAATGCATCTTTTACTTTATTACGAGCAAAGGTCTGCAGCAGCTGGCACTGCAAGGTCCTAGCCACTGCTATCTTATCTCCCATCTACTATAAATATTTGAAAGGAAGAGTGAAAGAAGGTTGAAAAGAAATAGAGTGTGGGGGTGATCCTCAACCTTCTGTGATTTCAGATAGACAAAATAAGCTTAATTGGCTGTAAGTTATTTCAGTATTAGTTCTTACCCACAATCAAAGTGTATAAGACACAGTACTGTAGTTCTTCCATATTTGCATAGAACTGGCAACTATATTTTTAGATGAAGAAAAAAATTTGTGCATTTCTATGCTATTGATTCTTGGGATTCGTCAGATACTTGTTATGTATTTATTTTTTTAATGTTTGTTGTCAAGTCAAGTCAAGAAGCTTTTATTGTCATCATTTTGACCATGGTGCTTCATAAAACAAAGACAGAGCTAAGGACTTAGTAAGTAGTCCTAGCTCTGTCTTTGTTAACTTTGCCACTGGTGTTGTTGCAAGACTACAAAACCTTTTGTATGTCTATCTGGATAAGGGTATCTGCCAAATGCCATAAATGTAAATCGAAACCTTAAATTTGAGTTTTGAGCACTTTAAAAGCACAAAAGAAATTCAATTACACACTAATTACCCACACAATTCAAAAAGCACTAAGACTGATAGCACTAAGGTCATTGAAAACAGGGGCAATAAAACAAGACAAGATTATAAGACGAAAAAGTCGTGCTCGGTAGGACTCATTTTGTAGACCTTATCCTAGTGAATGGTTTTATAGATGGGGTTGTGTTATTCAGATATATTACAAAGACATAACATTCACTGCAACGCACTATTTCAATGACGGTGAACTGGAAGGTACTGTGTTCGGTCTAAGCATTCAATATCATCACATTTCACATTCAATATCATCACATTTAAGAATTAAGAAATATAACACAGGTAGCAGGACCTTTCTCTGGCATCTGAGTGTTTAATCACCAATTAACTACTGTAAACTATTATCTATTGAACACCTTTGGACACTATCACATACAGAAGGTAATAAAATCATACAGTGGGCTAAGAGATAGACAAGACAACTAAGTTAAAGCCTTTCAGACAAAGAACAGCCAATAAGTATTTAGAGACACAGGTGTGTGTAAAAAGTGTGTTAAATAATATTTAGTGGTTCTCAAAGTGGTTCTCTTCTGCTATAATGCATCTCACCTTAACCAAGTAATATTTATTGTTAATTTAATAAATAGCTTATATGTTATTGAAACTGTATTAAAGTTCATTTAAAGATTTAACATAATGTTTAATAGTTGAATAACGTTCAGTTGGGGCAGTGATGAGGCCAGAAGTTTAACAGTTTGTGGGCCTGTCTAAAACAGGTTGGGCAAGGGTTGAGAAGAAACCTCAAATGCTAGCAGTCGCTCAAAAGAAACTGAACTGAAAGTATAACACTGTTTGTACCTTTACTAGTAAGCCTATTTGTGACCTAATTCACTTTAGGTCATTACTATCATAACAACTGGCATTTATTTATTGCAGCTCCAGCAGATAGTAACTACACATCTCTGTAACTTTGCACTCTATAGGTGTAATAATTCATATCAAATCACAATTTAAACACAACTGGTTGCAAAAAAGACAAAAAAGATTTCAGATGTAAAATTAAAGATATATACAGTATATAAATATATAATGTTGTTTATTTTAGTGCTTTTAACACTTCAGTAAGACAACTGTACTGCTCACTAAAAAATAATTGGTTGAGTTAGGAAGTCTAAGTTTTACCTGCTTTGGTGCAAATGAAGTGATAACAGGTGCAGTGCAGAGGCAAAAGAAAGACAATGGGCTAAAAGGGAATGGTTTTGCAGGTGGTGGCCAGAGACCATTGCTCTCTCCTAATCCTTATTGGCTTATTTGTCTTGAGTTTTGTGTTTTTCAGGATCCTTGTCACTACCTTGTCACTTGTCAGGCAGATCTCACCGTGCTAGCCAAGATTACCCTTACTGTTGTTAGATACTGAGAATAAATCCTCAGAGCCTTTGTCATACCTTACACTGGTGCAGTAGGCTGTGTGTAGGCAGGTTCAGGATGATGAAGGCATTGATGCCGTTTGACTGGCCCTCACGTTCCCCAGACCAGAATCCAACTGAGAATGTCTGGGACATGTATTTATAGGAGCATCCAAGCACAGTGGAGCACCGCAGACTGTCCAGGAGCTCACTGATGCCCTGAGCCAAATCTGAGAACAAGGTACCCAAGGACACCCTCCAACACCTAGTAAGGTGCATGCCCAGGTGTTTTTGGGAGTGCATACAGGAATGTGAATATTTCATTCATCAAAATATAATGTGTCATTAAAGTTTCTTTTTTTGAACATTGTAGAATTAATTAAATAAATTTCAAGTGAAATACCAGATACAATTACCCAAAATGCAATAGCATTTGAATTTAAATCATACTTTATTTGCGCATCTTAATCAATCTAGGTGCAACATAAACACAGAAGTACGTAATCTCTGTTTGCAGTGACATTAAAAATAAGTTTATTGAAGTGACTCTCAACAGATTTTTATTAAATCATTTCACTAATGCAACAAAAGTACAACAAAAGCCTTCAGATTTCTGATGATAAAGGAAACCAGGCCTACTCTAATCCCAGTGATTAAAGATAATTAAGGAAAAGGCATCAGGGAGAGATAACATCTTTACAGAATGAGCCTGCAACATGAATAAAAAGCGTCAAGCTAGAATTATTTTTTGTTAATATAATTTACAAAACGGTGATGTAACCCCTAGCTTCAAGATCACTTTTTGGATGTTACACACCTCGATATGGCCAATCTTCTTCAACATTGGTAGGGGTCTATGGAATTTATTTTATAGTCCCTAGCTGCAAAGGGTGCCTGGCTGCAAGTTTAAGAACCCTTGCTTTAAGGTTTCTAACAACTTGTTATGCAATGCAACAGGAACGTGTGTCGTAAACTACTGTTTATGCCCCTCAATAAAAATAAGGTGTGTTTCTCCATTATGTTTATGACTCACAGTCTCTCCTTTCACTTGCCTGTATAAGACATCTTGTTAAAATCAAATGTAAATGTTAGTCAGTTAAAAAGCAAACAGCAGCTTTTATGAGGCTTAGATTGGTGTGAGGTATATTATGAAAATTTAGCAATGATTTTATAATAATGCAACAGCTGGCACTTGTATAAAAAAATGTAGTAAAATTTAAAAAATTTATACAACTGTAAAAAGGCAGCAATAGATGGAGAGCTAGACGACATTCTAGATAGTTGATGTGTGTGTACACAGGGTATATACTGTGTATATATATATATATATATATATATATATATATATATATATATATATATATATATATATATATATATATATATATATAGGGAAAACCCGAAAGAAGAGGAAGATATATCAAAATATTACCTGAAACAAGGAGATGCTATAATATAATTAGCTTCACTAGCCACTCTGAAGTGAGAGAAACAGAAGGCAAATGCTTCTAACCAGATAGTACAACAATACTAAGCACAGTTTTAACGAGGATTATTTTAGATAAGTGCCCATAAAAAAACACAGATTGATATGAAGAAAAGCTGTGGGCTGTGTATAACAAGCCAAAGTCTGAATAGAGTGTGTGACCTACACACAGATTAAAGGCTAATTATTTTCAGCCAGATTTGGTGACAGTTCCCGTATAAGCAGAAGTTGCACACTAGGTCATGTGTATTCATAATAATAAATAACAAAGTGCTGTACACCATAAAATACAGATAATGAAATAAACAAACAAACAAATAAATAAATAATAAAATAATAGCACTAATAATTCATGATTATGCAAAAGCCTGGAAATTAAAATATGTTTTCAGTCGGTTTTTAAACATGAAATCAGTAGGTGCTTGTCTGATGTGCGGAGGCCAGTTCCATAGCCTAGGGGCAGCAACAGAGAAGGCACTGTCCCCTCTGAGCTTCCTCTTTAAACTTCAGTGTCAAGAAGCATTTGATCAGCTGACCTGAGTGAACGGGCAGGAGTGTAAGGGTGGAGCAGTTCAGTAATGTATAACAGGTTGAGGCCATTTAAAGATTTAAAAACAAATAAAATAACTTTAAATTGAACCCTAAAATAACAGCACAATGGAGGTCATCAGTGACATGGACATACAGAAACTTGAATCTGTGTGTTACATATAACTGATTACTGTGGATCCACTGGTGTAGTGCAGCTGTAGCCGTATTTTATTTGATTTACAATGAAACAGTAAACTACATAACAGTATAACTTTACTGTTCAATTAACCCCGGTGATGCGAAAGATAAACAGTTTAGTAGAGACACAACAATTCTCAAGATGTTTTGCTTCAACTTAATTATCGATGAATGTACAAATACTCGAATACTAGAGAAGCTCTGTGTGCTATATATATATATATATATATATATATATATATATATATATATATATATATATATATATATATAATATTATATAAAAGAGACGGGCAATTTATAAGAGAAATAAGCAATTTTTGGAAACACACCTTGCGCAAAATTTCGAATCCATGGGTTAAGAGTATTTTGAGAAGATATTGTGTGCAAGAAGACTTAAACCTGGGAACTGGGAACACGGATAAAACCAATTGTGACAGCATAATTAAAGGAGGGGCAAGAGGAGAACCCTGGGACATAAGCAGTCAGACACACTACTGTAAACAAACGTGAGTGAACATTTAAGTTAATGAATGAATGAATTTTTTTATCGTAATTATTTCAATTCTCTAGTGTAAATGTGAATGCATTCATTCACTTGATCAGTTTCCATAGGGACAGATAGTTGAAAACACTGGGAGATTATTGATAAAACTATGTGCAGTAGCTGACACGAATGTACGTTAGTGTGTTAGAATGGCTAGGTGCGTACAGTATATTAAGACTAAGACATATTAAATGATATGAGCCTCAATCTACTGAAGTGTAACTATATTTTCTATATGTCAGTCAAATGGTATTGAATCCACCATTTGGTGGGAGGCAAAAGGCAAGCAGACAAATCGAAATAATGCTTTACAATTGAAACAGGATACAGGCAGAGTGAAAAAGGCTTGGTAATATCAGGTACGTAACACTGAGGGTATAAATTGCACCTGAACAAGAACACAGAAAGGATTAAATATTCAAACTAATTGAAAAATAAACTCAATGTGTGCAATAAGGACATGTAAGGGAAACAACCATAGATAATACATGGGTAAAGAAAGACACACACGGCAGTGTAAACAATCCCTGACATATATAACTGTATCTGAGAGAACTAGCTTACTACATACTCATTTAGTTTTCATTCAAGTTTCTGTTACACAAAGTCCTGATCAATAATAATTTCATCATCTGTTCTTTACCATCTATTCTCTATTCTCTGAAATGGACTACTGCTTACTACAGCTAATGGACGGATATGTGAACTCAGGATGTTCAGCAATTTTATTTTTACAGAAACATGGATCAATGATGGAGTCTGGATGCAGCCTTTCACATGGAACATTGCACGGACAGTATAGCAGCACTGTCTGGTAAGTGTGGCCAAACATTCAAGAATATGTAAACATTTGATCAGGGTTGTTTAGGTGATTTCAGATTATCTTTAGGTGATATATAATTAGGTTTTAAAAAGAGTCAAACAACTATGTGATAATTAATGACTTCATGTGACCACTATCCTTAAATAAGAAAAAATATATTTTGCATTATCAGTCATATTCTCTAAATAAATGGCCATGTTTAACAAAAACTTTGGAGCGCATGTGTATAAAATCAGTGCTACCTAAATTCCTTAAACATATACTTTGCAATCCACTATAACTTGTTTACACCAAAATATATGGTGCATACCCCACTGAACATCACCAACACCCCGGATCACATCTCTGTTATGCTAATTTCATGAAATGTAGCAAACTGGTTCTGAAATAGTGGAGAACTACCTCTTGGTCTGGGAACCTGTTGTATGATTACATAAATCATAAATTACATATGATTACATAAATCCACAGATGATGGGACTTCATTCAAGACCATCTTTATGCATACTAACCAGAGGTCATGGATAAGGCATGTATGAATTGAAAATTGTGTGTTACAGAACACACAAACCTGAGAAGAACTGCCCTACTTATTTATCCCAAAGAGCTGAAGCATGATGCTTTTCCATGTAGCTTGGCAGTCTGTGGTGGTGTGTGGCATGTCATGAATGTAAACTGGTGAATCCACCAGCCACCCCAGAGGATCAATTGTGCCACCTTCCTTTAATTAAATTCGGCTTTTAAAGAATTGTAATTGTCAGGCCATTGCAACTTTGTGTTCTATAATCCAATACTCAGAATCTATGCCTTTTTGCACATCTCATGATGCATTGTTGCAGAGGCACAGATGGGTGGCCTGGTTGAACAGTATAATCAAACTTTGAAAAACTTTGGAATTTCATAAATGTTAAGGAGTTTATAAATGATTATGCTTGGAAATGGTATAAGTGGAATGAACCCAACTTGTTTGTAGTATGAGAGGTTCCACACGCTGAATCACTATATGGGTTCAGCATCTTAGATATTACCATAGAAAAGTGTGAGGAGGGACTTGAGTAGTGTATAAGTGAGATTGAGTACGGTCTTGACTTGACAGTGAAACAATACATTTTGGGACAATTAACACAGAAAAATTTGTGCAAGACAGATGTGAGAATGGTGCAAGACAGGTGTGAGAATGGTGCAAGACAGATGTGAGAATGGTGCAAGACAGGTGTGAGAATGGTGCAAGACAGATGTGAGAATGGTGCAAGACAGGTGTGAGAATGGTGCAAGACAGATGTGAGAATGGTGCAAGACAGGTGTGAGAATGGTGCAAGACAGATGTGAGAATGGTGCAAGACAGATGTGAGAATGGTGCAAGACAGGTGTGAGAATGGTGCAAGACAGATGTGAGAATGGTGCAAGACAGATGTGAGAATGGTGCAAGACAGGTGTGAGAATGGTGCAAGACAGATGTGAGAATGGTGCAAGACAGATGTGAGAATGGTGCAAGACAGGTGTGAGAATGCCAATCCTAGCAGTATAAGATGGGTGCTATGTTCCACAAGTTTGTACAGGGAGATAAATTGCTCATATTATTACCGAAACTGGCATCCAGATTACTTGCAAATTGGCAAGATTACTTTGAGGTCTGCGATTCATTTGTAATGATTGATCAGAGTCATTCATTCATTTTCTACCGCTTATCCGCTTATCCTGGGGTCACGGGGACCCTGTGCCTATCTCAGGCATCATCGGGCATCAAGGCAGGATACACCCTGGACGGAGTGCCAACCCATCGCAGGGCATGCACACACACTCTCTATCACTCACGCAATCACACACTACGGACTATTTTCCAGAGATGCCAATCAACCTACCATGCATGTATTATTACCGGGGGAGGCAACCGGAGTACCTGGAGAAAACCCCCAAGGCACGGGAGAACATGCAAACTCCACACACACAAGGCAGAGGCGGGAATCAAACCCCCAACCCTGGAGGTGTGAGGCGAACATGCTAACCACTAAGCCACCGTGCCCCCCTTAATCAGAGTCAGGTGGTGTGAAATCCATTAGTAGAGTTTAATGAAAATCCACATAGAGCAAACAAATCTGAAAATCTACAAATCCAACAAATGTGAGAAAACAGGGAACAGAAACAGGTAGATTCACAGGTCAAACAATAAAAGGCAATGGAAATGCCTCGATAAGTAACAAAAACTAACAATTCTTTGCACCAGTGGGCTGCGTGACCATGGTATAAAACTCCATAACCCAGGAAGTGAACTTGAAACCGAAGGTGCTCGATATTCTGGAGAGGGCTCCCTCTGCCAGTCAGGAGGGAGAGTAACAGCAGGAACCATTAAATCAATTAAATTGAATAAAAAAAAATTAAAGTATTGTTAAGCTCATTTAACAATGGATTTTGTCAGAAAACCTTATAGAAATATATAGATTCACTATATAAATAGAAGAAACCTTGAGAGGAACCCGACTCAAAAGGATCCTTCCTTATCTGGGTGACATCAGATTATAAAATTATATTATAAAAACCTGGGTGACAGGAAAAATTATTTCAGAAAATTCCCTTCAATAATTGTGTACTATATGATTAAAAAAAACAATTGTGTAACCAGGAAATTAATTTTATTTTTGACATTAAGTATAGGTTTCTAAGTAATACCATCCACAGCAATCTCATGTACTGTATCTTTTGTTTGTCCACGTGGGGCCATCTTGCATAAACAAGCAGGTGTACAGCTGATCCTATTAAAGCAGATGGTAAGTGTATTTTTACATACTACATGTTCCTGAAATGCACAACTCCTAGTAAACACTATCAAGATGGGAATGGGGTAGAATTGTACAGGAATGGGTGCTTCTGGCAGGGACAAAATCCAGACCCAAATGCAGGGATAGAAGACAGACAGGAGTTTTAGTAATAAACTTATAAAACCAACAAACAGGAAAACACTAGGGGAAAAAACAAACAATCATGACAAGACATCATGACAAGTATATCCTCAGGTCTCGTTATGGAACTGTGGATCTGTCTGTCCCATTCACCGCCATTCATTTTACCAGACAACAGTCTGTTTCTCAATGCCAATAAAACAGAAGAGATTATGACTGACTGCAGGAGGACCCATGGTAATCCCTCACAAATTCTAATTTATTTGTATAGCACTTTTAACAATTGACATTGTCTCAAAGCAGCTTTACAGAACATAAACATAATACAAAAAGTTTAATATAAATATTAATATAATACAAAAATTCAAATTAATATTAGATATATTTAGAGGTATTTGTATTTATCCCCAATGAGCAAGCCTGAGGCGACTGTGGTAAGAAAAAACTCCCTTAGAAGGTAAAGGAAGAATCCTTGGAGTTGGCATCTCCTCTTAGAATATCTGAATATTTCATAAAGCATAGTGCGTAAAGGATTGTAGCATGTTAGAAGACTGGTTAGATAAATGGGAGCTAAACCATTTAGAGCCTTGTACATAGAGTAAGTAGCAGCGGTTTGTAATAAATTGTAAACTTAACAGGTGGGCAGTGTAGAGATGATAAAATCTGGGTTATATGATCATTTTTTTGTCCTGGTAAGAACTCTGGCAGCTGCATTTTGGACTAAAAGTTACCTGTTTATTAAAAATGCAAAAAAAAAAAAAAAAAAAACCCACAACCTAGTAATGCATTACACTACTGCACATCGAAGGCCCAACATCACAGATGACTTAAGCACATCTTGACCCACAACACTAAGCTTGTTTCTAGATGCCTTATACTCAATTCAAGCTACAATATAAATGAATTTTATTTTATTGGCAGGTGATTTTG
The DNA here is from genome assembly GCF_022655615.1 of Tachysurus fulvidraco. Lineage (NCBI taxonomy): Eukaryota > Metazoa > Chordata > Actinopteri > Siluriformes > Bagridae > Tachysurus > Tachysurus fulvidraco. The sequence goes on from NC_062542.1 coordinate 7,850,654, forward strand.
TTTCTTTCTAGAAATAACTGCTTAAAAATGATTTAAGCTTGAATTATAAGCTTGACTTAGTAAATTATTTAGATTTGGTTCACATAAATCTTAAAATAGGAAAACTATGACAAAAATGTGAATATATTTAAGATATTTCCACTAGCTAAGGTATGATTTTTTTGTAGTCTTCCTAGTCAAAAAGCTTTTTACAATTACTTTAGAGTATAAGGTGAGCATACCTAGAATCTTCCATTGTCCCCACCTGCTACTGGTGCACAATATAGATGAACCTGACCATAAGATCTGATCATAAAAACCTACAGCGGATTGTGAAAACAACTGTTAACTCGTGTCAATAACCAGTACTGAGACCTTTTACCACAAACGCTGCATCTGGAAGGACACCAGTATTGTGGAGGACCACCATCAGACCCTGAAACAGCTTTGTATGGCCATCTGTTTTCTCCTATATTAGCCTTGAGTGTTATCTATATATACACGAGTGTGTCTTTTGTATGCACACCTTAGTATAAAAGTCGTCTGTTTTCAACTTGGACTATGAAATGGCCAGGCTGTCTTTGTGCATATAGTTAAATGTCTTTGACTATATCCTGTCTCTTATTCTCTTGATTCAAAACCCTTGACATTGGTTAAAAACTGAGGACAACAGTAAAGGAAAAGCATGAGGACAGCATATTGTGAGACAACACCATTGGAGCACAGGCAGTAATATCTAAAAAAAAAAATACTCAAAATCCATATGTGTCAATAATTTACAAACAATTGTTTGAGGTGTTGGGGGGCACGGTGGCTTAGTGGATAGCACGTTCGCCTCACACCTCCAGGGTCGGGGTTCGATTCCCGCCTCCGCCTTGTGTGTGCGGAGTTTGCATGTTCTCCCCATGCCTCGGGGGTTTCCTCCGGGTACTCCGGTTTCCTCCCCCGGTCCAAAGACATGCATGGTAGGTTGATTGGCATCTCTGGAAAATTGTCTGTAGTGTGTGATTGCATGAGTGAATGAGAGTGTGTGTGTGCCCTGCGATGGGTTGGCACTCCGTCCATGGTGTAGCCTTCCTCGATGCCCGATGACGGCTGGGATAGGCACAGGATGAATGAATGTTTGAGGTGTTTTCTCCCATGTCAAGCTGTGTAGTTAGTGTGCACTCTCCTATTATTTAATTTTCCTGTGTATGTATGCTTTTTGTACACGTTGTAATATTGTGTATATATGTTACACTCATCTCAGTATATACTGTTGTGAATGTGCAATTTGTATATAGTCCTGTATAGTGCTGACCATGGGCGTAAATTTCACTTAACAGTAGGGGGGACAATAAATATCAAATGTCTCATGAGCAATTTTTGAAGGGGGACAAATAATACAGTCTAATTGTACTTATAAAGATATGTCCCCACAGTGAAAAACTTTGCTTTTATCATTATTATTGTAGCATGGAGACTGCGTCATTATGGTTATTTTCAAAGTTTTTCTCAGGTTCAATGACAAAGTAGATTTTTCTTCAAAACTATTTATTGCATTGTTTGTGTTGTTTACAGTTAAGCCATCAACATACAATAAAATATAAACATGACTGTTATTGTGGAAAAAAATATATAAAATAAGTAATGTTTTGTAACACAATCAATTATTAAATAATCAATTTACAGTAACTGCTGTATGTATAATTTAATAATTGATTGTAACACAATCAATTATTAAATAATCAATTTACAGTAACTGCTGTATGTATAAAAACAACAAACCGGCTTTGGCGTTTGGTTATTGTAAACAAGCTAACGTTAACTAGATAAGTGAGATTTTAATCGCTAATATGGCAGATTCATGGAAAATTACATCGGTAATAAGTATTTTTGCCGCAACTAATTTATGAATGAGTCTGCATCAACTACATTAAAGAGAATCGCTTTATTTAAAGTGAATAAAATCCCCTAATTAATGGAGTTCAACATTAATTGAGCCGCAGCCACACACCTGACTCGTGTGTACAGAGTAAGTGAGATGAACTGGGAAAGCAGGCAGTGTGGGTCAAACCACTGTGAGGAAGGGGAGGGGGAAATAAACTGGTTCTAAATGCATTTTTTGTGTGTGTGGGGGGGGGGGTTTCTATTTACACAATTATTTAGGTATACATACATATATTTTTCACAATAGAGAGTGCGATATTTTTTAAATATGGATATTTACACCCATGGTGCTGACTATGTTGCACCATGGTCCTGAAAAAAAACAAAACATATTTTCTTCTGGTGTATTTGATCTATATATTGAAATGACAGTAAACCCCCACTTTAAACTTGATTTCTGCCTAAGCATATGCTTGTAAGGAGAGACCTTAAGGCACTCCTGCACAAGGAGAAAAGCTTTTGCTTTTGCTTTGGCATACAGAGCCACTTTACCCCAGCGGTAAACTTTTGAGCACAAAAGATGCCATACCTGCTGGTGTTATGCACTGCATTGGCCACCACCTGCCATGCCTTATTCGGTAGAGGATCTTTCTGCAATTAAGTAAGAGTACAGATTCTCCAATTTCAATAATTCTCAAATAAAGTATAAATATCATAAAATATTTATTCATAATTATGTAAAATATTTATGATAACTATTCCACTCCAAATTCTCTCAGCACAAACTGCTACAATTAATTTCAAGTTGATAAAGATGAATCAATGTGAACCAATCTTCAACAGTTCAGGGATGTGGTAGCCTAATGGTTAAGGTGTTGAGCTACCAATCAGAAGGTTGTGAGTTCAATTCCTTTGTCCCCATTAACCCTCAATGTTGTATAAAAATCACTCTTGATAAGGACATCTGCTGTAAATGTAGTTCAACCCTGTTTTATGAGGTTGACAGAGCTTTTGTGGGTGTTTGAATGCAGCTTCTCAATTTTGTCATGCTGGCTTACAGTAGTAGTTCTTTAAACTGCATTATCCTTTGCAATGTCTGTTTTTCAGTAGGCACAAACTGTATCTATGGTGTACACTGTGAATTTGATGGAAAGACACATAAACATAAATGTTTAACTGGTAGGAACTCAGTGTTAAACAGCTCCTTCACAGAGAGATTAGCATCTGCAGATTAGCGTGTGCAACAACAAGAGTGTGGTGAACTGATAGCCTTGTATTTGGAGGAGTTGCAAAAATGATTTGGTAATACAATGATCATATACACATCTGTGCATGACTGTTTGCAATTTAAATGTAATGTGATAATACTATATAATCAAACCTGTGTGGACACGTGATAATCAAACCCATATTTATACTCAAACACAGCTGTCTAGATTATCTTATTATGGTGTAATATTACCTTTTACCTTCACTAGAACTAGAGGTCCAAACCTATTCTAGAATGACATTGCCACTGTTCACAAAATGAGGTCTATAAAGACATGCTTTTCCAAAGTTGATATAGAAAAACTCATGGTGCCTTCTCAGAGCCCTGACCTCAAACCCACTGTACACCTCTGGGCTGTATTTGGCCTTCTCACTTGACTTCAGCTCTTGCAGCTGAATGTCCCCACAGCCCCATTCCAAAACCTAGTCGAAAGACTTTCCTGACAAGTAAAAGTTGTTATAGCAGCAAAAGGGAATCTAACTACATGTTAATGAACATGGTTTTGAAATGGACACGTAAAGGTGTGATGGTCATTTGTCTGTGTACGTTTGGCCTTATGCACTGGTTCCTTGCATAAGAAAAATTACGCAATCTTTTCTAGAAATTCTAGAATTTGTTAAGAGCAAAAACCAATCAAACTGTAAAATAACATTCACAAGTTTAAAAAAAAGAAAGGATGCAATATATGGCACAAAGGGGGAAAAAATTTTAAATAAATGATAAATTGTCTGTGAAAGATTAACAATGTGTTAATAATCTAATATTTTGGCATGATATTCATTTGAAAGGAAAAACATGCCATGCCTTTGAATTTAGAATAGACTGTTTTCATACATAGCTGGTACTGAAATGGCTTTATTTGGCTTTTTATATTAATCTACACAATGTAATTCTCTTTACTGTAGTAACATCGAGACATGCTCTAGCGACAATGCTTAAAAAGGTAATGATGCTGCTCAGACCCCAAATGGCAGCCAACCCCAAAACTCTTGTCAACAGGAAGGATGATGTTTAACACGTCATACAGTTCTAAAGTTTTAAGAATACCGAAAACACCCTCCTTCAACCTATAGCAGCAAAGAAATTTTTTGCCTTAAGTACAACTCGCAGCACAACTCGTTTGGTTAGGTTATTTAAGTTATATAAATAATTCAATGTTATATGTGTTCTAAAGCTGGTGCTATCTTACTATAGAGCCTATCGGATAATTGTTTTCTGTGTCATTCAGATTATGTAAAATTGTAGACTCTATGTCAATTACTGTTTAATTCATGTATAGAATTATATAAAGTAGGGAAATGTTTAAATTCAATACAATAACAAATAAGGCATAAAATCTAGGACTAATTTATATCAAGGATGTTTCACAGATCAGGGTTTAAGTCTGTGAACTGTTCTTGTTCCATACAGCTTGCATGTGCACTCCTGCTGACATTTGTCTGCAGGGCATGCAGCTTTGTACTTGTGTAAACAGTTTGGCTAAACATCATTATCAGCTATTCTAGATGAAATTAGGGGGACATAATAGATTATCTTCATAATATCTTAAGTTTGTATTTGTATTTGTTGAATAAAACAATACAGTAAAATGCAGTTGAAGCACAATAATCCCAGTCAATTTTAATGAATACAGCATTGCAAGAAATAATGACAATTCAATTCAGGAAGACTTATGAAATGTAATGTGTGTCAATATATATATATATATATATATATATATATATATATATATATATATATATATATATATATATATATATATATAAAATTGTTTATATATATGTGTGTGTGTGTGTATATATGAACTGCCATGCTGAGGGGAGAAGAAGATGAAAGCAGCCCCCCAGACAGCAGCAAGATGAGAGTAAGTGAGGGGGAGTATAACCACAGCAGGGCAGATTCAACCCACCACTATCATGGACGACATCCTGTCGCACCATGCGCCTTTTGCTTTCTCTCTTTTCTGAAACTGGAGAAATAGTACTTCACTTTGCCTGAAGCAGAACCCAACTCAGCTGTCAAAGAACACTCTTTGTGCCCCCATTGCCATTCCTCAAAAGGTAAATACACATTTCTCTCAAATTCAGAGGCTTCTTATATGTACTCAATTTAGTACATAGTTCCGGAGGTATTATCTAGGCTAAATATGTGAACAGACCAACATGGCGTATCGTTCATTTTAAATACAGAAATAATTTTGACTCATTGCCTCTCTGTTCCAGAGTCCCAAGAGAAATTGAGATAATGAGAGTTAAAATGTCGGGACTGCAGGATCAACCGTTTAGACACGTGTGTGTACACAGCTGCTAAGGGACTCAGCAGTGTCTGTTTGGGTGGCGGAAGATCAGACTGTCACTGTCTGATTGTTAGGGGCAGCCATTACAATTCAAGTGTGTTGCTGCTACAGCGTTCCACACTTTTGAGAAATGTGTGTGTGTGTGTGTGTGTGTGTGTGTGTGTGTGTGTGTGTGTGTGTGTGTGTGTGTGTGTGTGTGTGTGTGTGTGTATGTGTGAATAACATTGGCTGTAAAGGCTAACTTTGTCCAGACAGACAGAATGTCAGCCACTGTGATCTGAGCTCACACTGTTAGAGGACATTTGAAGGTTCATAAGAAATAGTGAGAATGAGTCACGTCTTAAAGTGTATCTGTGTGTGTTTAGAGAAGGTTACTCAGGGTTTAGTACAAATATATTATTGCTGTCTTGAATGTAAATTAGATTGATTTTTTAGTCGTGCAATTATGAGAAAATCATATCTAATACATTTAGCCTGGTGTCTTTAATCACATAAAAAAATGTTTACAAGACTCTTCTACAATGCTTGTGTGCTCAAAATGTTATCAAATAAATGTATAGTTTTCCTAATTATTTTAAATAACAGATAAGAATGCAAATGTTAAAATTTGCTTATTAAAGGACTTTGAACAAATGTTGGTGCATATTAAAGGTTAAAAGGCAGTCTCTTTTTGACACATAGCTTGTATAAAATGTAATAAACTAGAAACAGCTTTCCAGCTAATAGTGAAATTCTTAATTATGCTTAAATATATTATAGATACTATAACAACAAAACAACTTTTTACAATAAACTAAAATGAATTCCATTTTTGTTTTATAATCCTTATTTGTATCTTTTTTTTTGTATATATATATTTCCATTGAACTAAAATTAGCTTTTTTTTAAAAAAAAATTATAATTTTTTTGTTATATTATGAGCAAACCAAACCAGTTCAATATTTTGCAAAGATTTAATAAAAGTCCAAGATTTTGGAATAATTAAAATTCGTTAGGTTACCCTACCTATAACGTCTTTAATCTATTGGTATGCCAACATAAATAATCTACAAGGAAGACCACATGAAAAAAGAGTCTGTCGACCCTTGGGACGTACAAAATATAGATAGCTGTTTTACTATAGATAGCTGTTTTATTTAAGGGTATATATTAAAGATATCTGTATTATTTAAAGGTATATACTATAGATAGCTGTTTTATTTAAGGGTATATACTATAGATAGGATTATTTAAGGGTATATACTGTACTATATATTTAAGGGAAGAATTCGGGTTAAATAGTTTCTTTTTTCTATCGAGTTTTCTAATATATCCTTTAACTAAACTAAGTACATTCTCATAGCTTAACTGTATTGATTTCAACATTATTTGCTAACTAAACACAAATAAACAGTGAACAACATTGGGGCGGGAGGAAGGGCGTGTAGAAGGCGGTCTAAGGGCTGTGAAGCTTGTACTCATGAAAAGTGCTGGACTTGTTGCGCTTTACTCACATGAACTCGCAGCGTTTTCTCACTTGAACTGTTTACGTTTTATGTTGAAACGTTAAGTCTTCGGTGTTAAGTTAGGGAACGTTTTAAAGTAAAAGCAAGGGGAAATGCAGGTGATTAGAATGGGCTTTGCATTAGACTTTGTATTGTTCTGACCACTGTGGATTATTGAGGGACGGCACTCACTGTGCACGACTTTTGGCATCTATATCTCTACTAGGTAAGAGGCTGAATTAAGCTGTTTTGTGTCTCTTGTTATTTATAAACTGTAATAATAATGTTATAACCGTTACCCTGTTGGGTAGGCTATGTGAACACATTATAAATCCATTCTTCCACTGGACAATCCACTCAGATCAGCTCAGTTCGTTTCCTTTTAACACTAAGCGTCCACTAATAACTAACTAACCTATAAACAGCAGGTCATAGACAGAAAAAACAACATTTTTCATTGTGAGGTTATATCACTAAAATATGCATGGAATATAATTAATATTTAGACCAGCACCTGAAGGAGACCATTTAATTCCAGATCTATCTGGAATAAGAGTGTACACACATTGTGTTATATACATTCGAAATAGCAATAAATATAAAATACGACGTGCTGGAAAAAATTAATAAACGTTTCCTTACATGAAGCTCCAAAGTGTTTTATACAGTTTTTAATCCCACTATTTTAATCCGTCATTATTAGGATTAGAGCATTTTGGGGCGTGCGCCATACATGTGCCTATGAATTAGCTGTCAATATAAAATCAAATCGTAACAATATATGAAGAAGGATATAAAATAGTTAATATCGTGCTTTAATTAATATAAACCTTCAAGACGTCTTTCGACTACAGTTTCAGCCTCCAAAACATCTCCTGTCCTGCAGACCTATTGGCTAACGCATTAAATAAATTTCCTATGTTTTACTCCTAAATACCTTATGATGTGATGGATATGACGTAACAGTACTAAAAATATGTAACATCATGGCTAAAGCTCCTAGTGAAAGTGTGTTTAAGGCAAAACAAATGCAGCAAATTCTAGATCTTACTTAAGAGCGACAGCCTCTTTTTCATTGGTGATATATTCACTGTTTCAGGCGGCTCCCAGACTACGCCTTCCGCGAGCAGCGGGGATTCGCGTTCCTCCACCTGCGTGCTGTACAATGCTTTAACCGTTATGGTAGTTAAAGCCAGATCATTCTCAGTATCGGTTACAGAGAGATTTGAAGGATCTTCTGAACTACAATTATTAAAGTATTATTTATGCAATGAATACACCCGCTGGTAGCTTTCGAACTGGATTACATTCTGGTTAAATTAGTGTGTGTGTGTGTGTGTGTGTGTGTGTGTGTGTGTGTGTGTGTGTGTGTGTGTGTGTGTGTGTGTGTGTGTGTGTGTGTTTGTGTGTGTGTGAAATTCAGAAACCGTTCTTAACACACACACACATATATACACACCACTGTGTGTGTGTGTGTGTGTGTGTGTGTGTGTGTGTGTGTGTGTGTGTGTGTGTGTGTGTGTGTGTGTGTGTGTGTGTGTGTGTGTGTGTACGTATTTACACTGAAATTTATTACGAGAGTCTAATTTGGATTGGTGTTTGATTTTTAACAGGACTATTGGGAGATTATATTTAGTGATCGATTGGAAAATGGGGAGTAAGACACTTCCGGCCCCCATCCCACTGCATCCGTCCCTCCACCTTTCCAGCTATTCTTTCTTACAGGCTGCAAGTAGGCATAATTTATCTCACCCTGCAGACCACTTTCAAGGACTCTATGGCTTTAGAAAGGTGCAGACAATGCAAATGAACCACTGGACTTTGGGCTACACTCACATGCAGGAGCTAGGATCAACCAACACTGGAATGTCAACTGCACAAGGCCTTGCGGATCTTCAATTCTCGCTCCCTGCGTTGCCCTTTACTGCACACTTCTTCCATCCTAAACAAGGAACTATAAGTCAAGTAATTCCGACCCTACACAAAGATAGACCCCGATTTGACTTTGCTAACCTTGCCATTGCAGCTACACAAGAGGACCAGTCCAAGACAGATAACCTGCTGAAGCTTACAGCAGGTCTCGGAGGCCATAGCTCAGACTTCAATAAACTCTCACCACACAGAAAGCCCTCACGCGGAAGGCTACAAACGAAGACCAAAAAGGAATTCATATGCAGATTTTGTGGAAGAAATTTTACGAAATCCTACAACTTACTTATACATGAGCGCACACACACAGACGAAAGGCCTTACACCTGCGACATCTGCCAAAAAGCTTTCAGAAGACAGGACCACCTCCGTGATCACCGGTATGTAAAGGTGTAAAACTTTATTATTTTAATTCTCTCTCTACAGATGAAATGAATTCAGTATGATGGTTATTCCATGCTTATATATTTGTAGATCAGTTATCTTTTAGACATCTAACAGTTTACATATAAAATATAGGTGTTCATGCAAGAGTGCTTGTTTTATTGTTGTATATCACATTAGATTAGAAACAGAAATAGAAATAGAAATAGAAAACCAAGAATTATTTAATTCCTTGTGATTTTATTTATGGCAAACTATATATCACTGAATAATTCTTATTATCCATCAGATAACTAGCATCTTGGTTTTGTTACAGATACATCCACTCCAAGGAGAAACCGTTCAAATGTCAAGAGTGTGGAAAGGGATTTTGTCAATCACGCACTTTGGCAGTTCATAAAACTTTACATATGCAGGTGAGCTATTGCTTTTCATACCATTTTAGAATTATGTTTCGCATATTACCTGCATTTAAAACATTCTTTCTCTTAGCTAAACAATTAAAAAAAATATGTATTCATGATATAGGTAATGCAGCTTTATAATTTATATATATATAATTTAAACACGTGTCATTTACCATTCAGGATAATCAAAACAACATTATAAAAATATTTAACCATTACAATCAAAGTTTTGATGGCCATAGCTCTAATATGTTTAGTTATTTTGACATCTCAGTAGGACCGCGAACACATTCCTGTTTGAGTCAGTGTAGTAGGCTTATAGAGACATTCTATTTACGCACATATGAACAAAACCTTAAGGGAATAATACTTTGCTTGCTTCAAATCTAAACAGGACTCTCCTCACAAATGCCCCACATGCGGAAGAACCTTTAATCAAAGAAGTAATCTGAAAACTCACCTTCTTACCCATACAGACATCAAGCCCTACTCCTGTGAGCGCTGCAGAAAGGTGTTTCGGCGCAACTGTGACCTGCGACGCCATAGTTTGACGCACACGCTTCACCAGGACTAGCAACTAGGGAAAAAAAAATCGTCGTTGCACATAGAAAAATTACCAACTGACATTTGTGGGCAAATTACTGCGTCAGAACTTGAGATGGAGAGTATAGATGGAAGAACATCTCCAAAAGCGGTTACTGAAGATGAATGAATACTGTACATTATATAAACCGTGTAAAATGCTTGTTGCTGGATGCTTGTTGAATGAAATGGAAATAAAGTTTCATGTCAATGTGGTTATCTACTTCAGGACAATTCTTAAGAGATTATTAAACCAGTTAGGTGAACTAACTATTTCCCCTATGTATTATTTTATTGTCGTGAAAGCCTTGAACAGGATTGTGAATGCATTCTATGTACTCTGTAAGACCAGATAAATCTCGTTGCGCTTAAAAATTGCTGGAAAAAAGTAAAGTATTAATGCACAAATATGTCTACGTTGAGGTATACATAAGCTAGGAAATAGCACTGCATTGAGTTTTGGGTGCAACAAAGCAGCTTCGCATTATATGGTGGAATTATTTATATACACGGTTAGGAGTAGATGTATTAGGTCTACTTCTAATAAAGTTGTTTCCAACACAGCATATGTGTATTCTTTGAGATATCTCGATAACCCATTATGCCATTTATAGGCTAAAATTAAAGTTAATATAATCAAACGTTTCAGTGGTTCACTTGCTGATGTATTACCATTCTGGAAAACACGTATATGTGCGTGGGACTCACTTATAAGTGAACTATTAACGCTGTGTATTGGTGACAATAACGAATCGTGCATTTGGAAATCCTTTTTGCAATAAGTTGAAAAATGCATGGGGTTGTTTGAGTGATTATTTATTTGTTTGTTTGTTTGTTTGTTTATTTCCTTTTTTAAAAGTTGATGTTTACCTTATGTGAACGCGCCGTAATAACATGGCACCAAATGATCAGACACCCGAAGACACATCGTTTTATATGCCATTTGATTCTGGATCACCAGGTAATGTGACACAGTGGTACATGAGGCAGTCCTGAACATTGCTGCCAGTAATCCATCTCAGGGGCAGTTGAACGGCTTGAATAAATGGCTTCAGCAGCGCGAAGTATGATGACCTGCTCATTGCTCATTGCCTAATATTGCCGCATACCCTACTATTAAAAACAGTAAATTAAACACATTGATTTAAAAATTTAAGCGTGAGAGACACACGTACCGTTTGGAATTTAAATATAGCTTGTATGTTTTTACTTCAGGGACACAGTTGTAATCAACAACCTACAAGATGATAAATAATTAAAATAATATTGATGATATTGTTTTAAGCTGCTGTTGATGTCCAGCTGTGTTTTACTGCTGGTAACAGGTCAGGATGAAGCGAGTAAAGAAATCAAATAAATGTCTCTTTGTAATTTGCGTCAGCCCACTCCTTTATAGAACGTTTTCATTTCATATAAATGAAAAAAAAAAAGAAAATATGGAGGTATATGTTAAAATTTTATAGTCAGTCAACAGTTTACAGTATTGTTGAAAGGTACTTCTGTCATTTTTATTAGTCTAAATACATTTCAGTTAAGTGTATAATTAACTATAACTTATTATTAACCACAACTTTAAATTCAGTTTAAAACAATGAAGTCTTTTTATTCGTATTCCATATAATAACACTGTACATTGATTAGCACAAAATTCTGAAATAAGACGATCAGATACTAGATATTATTTATATATAACATATTATTTATATATATGCTCAGATCATCACATTTATATCAATAGTGGGATAAATTAGCCTGTTTTATGCAGTACTGTTTCATTATTAAATTATTGCCTGTGAACAGTCTATAGTATTTAATATACCAATTTTATTAAAAATTCAAATTTTATTAAAATGTTATCTTTTGTAGTAGAATAAAATAAAAGGTGAATTTACAGTAAGTCATTTATAAAGAGGGGTCAACATGCATCGTATTTAATTAGAGGGTAACATTTTATTCCATCTTTGGAAAGTACAACAAGTACCGCAAATATTATATATGTCAACTGAGTCTCATAACCCACAGAATTGGTGTTGAATTAATTTTGACAGAGATGTAGGCTATATAACACACAACAATATTTATGAAGACAAATATATTATCACCTAAACGTTTAACACGTTAAAAACGAATTGACTATATTCGCTTAAAAAGAAATCTGAGGGTGTATTATACGAAGAAATATTAAGTATTTGCATAAAAAATAGCAATTGCTAGAGTCAAATAACAACCTTGATAAAGTAGTTTTAGGCGTTTTAGACGAAATCTTTATATTTTTTAAATTATTAAAAAAATTGTCGGAGAAAAATTAGACAAATAAATAACAATGCAGTTTAAGTTATTAATAAATAACAATGCAGTTTAGGTTATTAATAAATAACAATGCAGTTTAAGTTATTAATATATAACAATGTAACACAACTCTTTGAAGTAGAACGATATTAAAAAATAATTCTACCTGTAATTTTATTTATAATTACAGTAACTGTAAAATAATCACTTTAGAATCACTACGTTTGAGAAAACAAATAGAAATTAATTCATGTACAATTTCTTTTTTTTTCTTCTATTTCATTTCAGCTTGTCCATGTCCATGGAATCAAAGTGCACGGAATATTTACCTGTTAGAATAATTAATGCAATGAGTATAAAATGGTTGGTTATAGACACAGGCCTAGTTTTTAACGCAATAAGCTTATAACTTTAAATAATATTAACTTTGACTAAGTTAAAAAAGTAAGTTAATATGTAAATGATTAAATAAACAAACAAACAAACAAACAAACAAATAATTAAACACTTCATAGTCTACATAGATTGATTAGATCATTAGACATGGACCCAGACTTATCTGTAAATCAAAGTGTTGGAAAATAAATCGTTCTACATATTTAATGTTGTAGAGCAACTGGAAAAATAAAGTAAATGGTACAGTGGCATTACTAAGGACAGGATTTCCCTCTAGAATTAAGGGTGGAAATTGAAATCAAAGTGGCCTGTCATGATGAAGATATGCTTACTATTTTCACAGATACACAGCTATAATCTCATTGCACATATACAGTATTTAATCATTGGAACTTCCTTGCATACTGTGTAAAATTCAGCCATGAGAAATGACTATCCTTTAATTCTATGCTTTTATTCTCTGGACCTAAATAACAGTTTTGTGGTCCTCAACAAATTCTGTAAATAAAAAAATAGCCAATAACAAAAAAAAACAAAAAAAAAAAAACAAAAAAAAAACCAACAACAACAACAATAGTTTTCAATAGCTAATTGTCTTTTTTCCCCCATTTTCCCCCAACATTCAGAAACCTAATGAGATTAATAAGATAGTGGAAACAAATAACAACATTAGCTTGTAAACAGCAAGTAAACAATTTCTGACAAATTAGCACATTCCTCTTTACAACATTATTCAGTTCATCAATGTTTGAAACTATTCATTTATACAAAACTTCTAAATGGGCTTGAGATCTAGATTTTAGCTTGATCAGACAAGATCCATGATTTTTAGACAATCTTTAGCCATTCAGATTTTGATTATCTAATGTGATTAGAATCATTGTCTTGTTACATGACACAATTTCAAATCGGCTGAAGCTGCTGTACAAATGGCCTCACATTTATCTCAATAATATACGTGTCCATTGGTGTCTCAATGACTGTTGTATTCTCAGGTCTGCAAAACAAGCCCAGATTTGTTCTATCATCTCGATTGACAGTTGGAATGGTGTTTTAATTTCAATATGTTATGTTTGTTTTTTGTCAAACATGTTACTGATTGATTGCCAACTTGTTTTTTCAGACCAATGGATATTGTTCCAGAACGTTTGTGGTTTGTTCAGCTGCAATTTTACAAATCTAAATTGTGCTGCCATGTTCTTCTTAAAGAGAGGGTGCTTCTTTCCATAGTTTTTAGTATGTCACATGCTGCTTTTGGCATTTTTTTTTTGTCTTTGAGCATTAAATGGTCTGCCTTCGACAAGTTTTAGGAAAATCTGCAGTTCTTTTGAAGGTTTTTAGTCTGTAATCATCTTTTCACTGTAGAATGGTGAATTTTAAAATGCTAGGAGATGGATTTCTGACACTGTTGAACCACAACAACTGCATCTCATGTTAGAGCTAGTGTTCTTTCTTCTTGGCATAATGTATACACACACCTGAGTACTCCAGAACAGCAAACAATTCTTGATGATTAAACAGTTTTGTTAATTTGTAATCATCTCTTAATGATTGTGGAAATAGGTTTTTTTCCCCCACCTGGTTTCAGAATGCTGGTTTGCCTTTTGAGAAAATATGACTACATATTGCATATCTGTTCTTCACCTTAGGTTATTTTTTAGGTTTAGAAACTGGTAAGGACCACAATATTGTTTTTAGGTCACGATAAATAAAAACATAGAACTGAAGAAGGTGTACTTTCTTTTTCCTTATGTGTTTGCTCTCAAATTGCATTGTCCATCCATCCATCCATCCATCCATCCATCCATCCATCCATCCATCCATCCATCCATCCATCCATCCATCCATCCATCCATCCATCCATCCATCCATCCATCCATCTTCTACCGCTTGTCCGGGGCCAGGTTGTGGGGGCAGCAGACTAAGCAGGGATGCCCAGACTTCCCTCTCCTCAGACACTTCCTTCAGCTTTTTCGGGGGAATACCGAGGCGTTCCCAGGCCAGCCGAGAGACATAGATGCCTGAGCCACCTCAGCTGACTCCTCTCGATGTGGAAGAGCAGCGGCTCTACTCTTAGTTCCTCCCGAGTGACCGAGCTCCTCACCCTATCTCTACGGGTGCGCCCAGCCACCCTATGGAGTAAACTCATTTCGGCCGCCTGTATCCGGGATCTTGTCCTTTCGGTCATGACCCAAAGCTCATGACCATAGAGGAGGGTAGGAACATAGATTGACTGGTAAATAGAGAGCTTCGCCTTGCAGCTCAGCTCTTTCTTCACCACAACAGAGCGGTATATCAACCACATCACTGCAGAAGATACACCGATCCGCCTGTTGATCTCCCGCTCCATCCTTCCCTCACTCGTGAACAAGACCCCAAGATACTTAAACTCCTCCACTTGAGGCAGGAGCTCTCCGCCAACCTGAAGGGGACAAGCCACCCTTTTCCGGCTGAGAACCATGGCCACGGACTTGGAGGTGCTGATTCTCATCCCCGCTGCTTCACACTCGGCTGCAAACCGTCCCAGTGCACACTGAAGGTCCTGATGTGAGGAAGCCAACAGGACAACATCATCTGCAAAAAGCAGAGATGAAATCCTGTGGTCCCCAAAACGGACTCCCTCCAGCCCCCGACTGTGCCCAGAAATCCTGTCCATATAAATAATGAACAGGACCGGTGACAAAGGGCAGCCCTGTTGGAGTCCAACATGCACTGGGAACAAGTCTGACTAACTGCCGGCTATGGAAACCAAACTCCTGCTCCGGTCATATAGGGACCGGACAGCCCTTAGCAGAGGACCCCGGACCCCGTACTCCCAGAGCACCCCCCACAGGTCACCACGAGGGACACAGTCGAATGCCTTCTCCAAATCCATGCACATGTGGACAGGTTGGGCAAACTCCCATGAACCCTCCAGCAACCTGGTGAGGGTATAGAGATGGTCCAGGTTCAGGAAACACTTCAACTAGCACTTCTTTCCTTATCTTTTGCATTAAAAAAAAAACAACCTTTGACACTTTTTCATTGTAACTTTGAACAAATGTTTTAAACTCATGGTATCTTAAGTATGTAACCTAGTGAACCAGCATTAATGTATTCAATGTTAGAGATTTAAGCACTTATGTACGTCGCTCTGGATAAGGGCGTCTGCCAAATGCTGTAAATGTAAATGTAAATGTAAATGTCCAGTGTTCCACGACCGGGACGAAACCCGCATTGTTCCTCCTGAATCCGAGGTCCAACTATCGGCTGCATTCTCCTCTCCAGTACGCTGGCATAGACTTTTCCGTGGAGGCTGAGGAGTGTGATCCCCCCTGTAGTTGGAACACAACCTCCGGTCCCCCTTCTTAAACAGAGGGACCATCACCCCAGTCTGCCAGTCCAGAGGCACTGTCCCCAGCCGCCACGTGATGTTGCAGAGGCATGTCAACCAAGACAGCCCCACAACATCCAGAGACTTGAGGTACTCAGGGCGGATCTCATCCACCCCTCGGTGCCTCGGTGCCCCTGAGCTTCTCAACTACCTCAGAGACCTCAGCTTGGGGGATCGACGAGTCCACATCCGAGCCCTCTGCCTCTGCTTCCTCAATGGAAGACATGTCGGTGGGGTGGAGGAAATCCTGGAAGTACTCCTTCCACTGTCCGAGAATGTCCCCAGTTGAAGTCAGCATATTTCCCTCTCCCACTATAAATTTCCCACTCCCAAGTGTGTGCAAGGCACTGCTTCCCCCTCCTGAGGTGCCGGACAGTTTGCCAGAATTTCTTCGAGGCCAACCAATAGTCCTTCTCCATGGCCTCACCGAACTCCTCCCA